>NW_015151110.1:0-48788 GCF_000732505.1 Cyprinodon variegatus
ATAAGCCACTTCAAAAATGTTTTACATGGTCTCACCCTACTTTTTTTAAAACAGAAAAGTAGAAAAAAATGTTTTAATTCTTCTGCTGGCATAACATAGTATTTAAAAAAAAAAAGTGTGATTTTTTTATTCTGATTTCTATGTATAGACCTGAAATGTAGCATAAACAGCTACTTAATTAAGCGCTACCAGTTTAAGAGCTCATTATGCAGGCTTTTTGCTGCTCTTCTTTCAGTGTAACGCTGGAAGTCTAAACACTTAATGAGTTGATCGGTGTTGATTAGTCAGGTGGAGCTGTAGATAAAATATTCCCTTAGTTTATCAGTTGTTGCCCCAAAATGTTGCCTTAATCAAAGTGATTGGTGTTGCTTATCTAGTTTCCACAAAATTCCGCAATAAAATCAAAACGGACTTCTTTAAGTCAGCTGACCAGCAACAAGTGTACAGTAGGTTCACTCTAAGATACAGCTGGCAGTTTTTTTTTTTATTGTAGGTTTTTCATAGCATTTTGAAACATAGACACAATATTAAAAAGTCGTTAATGTTTCCTTTGTACAACCAAAGATTTGCTTTACGCTGCAATAAAGACTCTGCCTTCCAGTTTAGATTTAAAAAGTAATTTGGAAGAGATGGCAGTAATTGGCATCCTCACTTTTTGAAATCTTGAATGCTTCTGCCTTTCTCTCTGCAGGGAATCAGTATTCGACCGCTGATTGAGTTCATCAATGTACGCAGAACCAACCGCAATTTGGACACCATCAATGTAGAGATCCACTGCAGGGTATGTTGCAGACCTTTATTCATATTATGTACAGTGCGTGTTGACCGGGAAGTGCTTATACTCTCTGCCCCGTACCTTTCAGGTCATGGAGCACACGATGGCAGGAATAGAGGATCTCTGTGGGCAGTGGAGTCATTTCTATTGGAAGGACAAGTGAGTGTTTTTACATTTCTATTCTGAAGAAAGAGGATCTTTGAGAGATTTTAAAGCTTATTTATATTGGAAATTTGACGGGATGTTGACAGTTGATCAGGTGTTGGTATCGTATTTAGTGCCTGCAGTCAGCCGCTACATTTTTTATTGTCTGTTAATCTGGAAAATTAAGGGTGGACAACAAACTTTTCATACCTTAGTTATTTGATTTTTTTTTTTTTTATACCAAGCTTTACATACCTTAGTTCCTTTTTCTTTTTGTTTAATTATTATTAAGCATTGCAAGTTATTACAACGTGTCCTGTTTCTTTATTATTATTTTTTTATATTTGTATACAAAAAATTGGTGCTATGCCTCAGCAGTAAATGAGGATGATTCAGTCTGCCTTAAAAAGAGAGTTAATTTGCCATGAATCGGTTATATTTTTGAATCCTCACTTAATTTCATATCTGATTTTCGTTTATAACTCTTTCCTCTTCTCCTTCTTCTCCTTTTTGCAATGAGCAGTTAAATCTACGTGTTTATGTCCTTTAACTGGCCTCCATATACTATACATCCATCCATTGCTATAACCATAGGGGGGCTGGTGCTCATATCTAGCTGACGTTAGGTGAATTTAAGGGTGCACACTTTAAAGATTACCAGTTTGTCACAGAGCAGCACATATGACAAACATAACACAGCAACACACAACCCATCCTCGCTCATTTTTTTTCTTTTGGACTATAGAGTACAGCAGGGGTACCTGGTAAGGTGCATGAACAGGGAAAACATGCAGAAAGACCAAAGGCTAATATTCAAACACAGGGCCTTTTGCCAACAGCGCTACTTTGGAGCTATGATCAAACAACAATGTCTGATATTATTATGAGCCAGCTGAAAATAGTGGAGGAAATGGCTGCATACAAAGAAAATAAAATGATTAAAAGTTCTGTGAATGGGAGGCCTCTAAAATCCAGTACCACCTCAACCTGAGAAGCTTCACAAAGAGAATATCAATAGCGTGGGCTTCAGAGAGCAACTTACCAAGAGCTGTAAAGAACACGGCTGGTGTTGAAAAATCTGTCGACGAGATGACTTCAAATTTAGCTTTTCCAATGCGTATAGAGACAGGCAAGACAAAGACCTGTTGATGGGAAGGAATAACCTAATAAAAATGTTGCTTGCAGTTTACAAAAACATGTGGACAAAGTAATTATATTGAGATGAGAGCATATTTAATGCATTTTAAGTCCATATTAGGCAGAAGCTATTACACATTATTGAACACATTGATCCCAGGGTGAAACATGGTGGGAGCAGCATTATGCTGTGATGACTTCTTCAGCAAGGATTGGGAAGAAAGACAAATGGTGTTAAACAGAGGCCAATCTTAAGGCTGGATGAAGACATTGAATGTGCCATTCTAAAGCTACAACAGAGTGGCTTATGACTCATACATTGTCCTTTGTTGGGTCTAGTCAAAGCCCAGACACGACTCCCAACTAGGAATCTGTACTGGGGCTATAAAACAAATGTGTGTAGATTCCATCCATAAAATCCTACTGAGTCGTAACTATGTTACGAAGCAGAACTGGCAGGACATCAGTCCACATGTGCAAATCTTGACAAAATAAATCTCAAAACCCTGAAAGCTTTAATATCAAAGGTTGGTTTGGACATTTGTTTTCATCCATAGCTCTGTGAACAGAGAATTTGTTTTATACAAAACAACATATACTATAATAACAGTGGGTCTGTTATCTCAAATTCAGGTTCATGAGGTTCAACAACCGAATACTTCGTCGGATACTTATTCGAGACGCCAGGGCGGAATCCAGTATCGTGGCGCTGTACAAGAAGCTGGAGCTGCAGAATGCCATAGAGGTCCTGGACACAGTGTCTGGAGAAATCAGCGCTGCTCCGTCCGTCATCTCCCTCCAGTATGAACCTTTGATCATAAACCGTACCTTCTAATTGTATGTATAGACCAACGAGTAACAAAAAATTTTGTCTTAATATCTCTTTTTGGAATTTAGGGAGGAGCAGAAGGAATCTTCTAAACAGAAGATGAGTTTAATGACTGAGGACCTTAAAAACATGCATAAAATTCTGTCCAAAAATATGTACAAGATCCGGCAGCGGGTAAGCTAAACAATTTGTTTCAGTTTTTTTTAAAGGAAAACGCATTACAGCACTGCTTTTGCATTATTTAGAATTGATACCAGTTATTTATTTAAACAGACTCAAGCATTCATAAGCATATCTTTCAATGTAGAATCATAATTTTATCATGAAATACTGTAAATTTTTATTTTTTTTTTTGTATTACTGGGTTTCTTGTGTACTCTTTCAATAAATACAGACATCGATTTATTTCATCGATTTATTTCAAATAAGAGAGTAGATATGACACATCATGCAGGAGGAATGATGGAGTACGACAAATGCATATAAGGGGAAGTTTATTCCCAATTTAATAGCTAAAGAAAATGATATTGGCTATTGATTTTAAAATGTTAACATTACATTTGTTTTTGGCCAGTGACGCAAATAAATATGTCACTGCTGGAAAGTATTCAAAACCAGGTTCTGCATTAAAATACAGCATGACAGTTTTAGTTATTTTAGCATGGATTATGTGACCTATAGAATGCCATAAATCATATCTGTAGCAAGTCTAACATTTATCACAGTAGCTGGATCTTTATTGACAGAAACTTCAACATCACTCTTAGGTCTTTAAAAGTGTGAGTCAGGCAGAAGGAGTCAACCAGGAATGCCGTTTCTAAAACAGGAAGTTTTAACTCTGTCTGTAGACAACAAAGGTTCTTCTTTAATAATCCAGATCTGACCCAGTGAAGAGGAACTTCCTCAGACACATTCAGAAAGTGATGGTGAAACATGAAAGCTCTAAACACTGAAACCCGGTCTTGTTTTGCATAACGGCAGCATGTCGCCAGCAGTACTTTTCCACCAGGGACAATGACATCAGCTCTTAAAAGACTCTTTGATGTGCAGGCAAACAGGAATCATGTGCCTTTATAACCAGCTGGCATGTTGTCCACTCACATGTTTTATTTTTACATATTGACAGTAATGTTATGGTTGCTTTTTGTCTATGTCCTGTACATTAGCTAAACTCCGCTTGTCACAAACATAATTCTATATGGATATATCATCTACTAGCCTCAAACTTTGAGATGTAATAAAAACATTGATTTTGATTTAATAATAAAGTCATATGTACAGTATAGGAGCTTTTCTGTTTCACAGCGGGTTTGTTTCTTATTGATGGAAATGGTTGTTCTGCAGCATCCGAGGATCATTTAATGGCAGTTTGCAAAGAGCAAACACAGATAGTGCCCCTTGTTGCTCAGACAGGTGTGGTCAGTTTTGGTTTGGTAATCTGAGCTTCAAAGATTGTCGTTTTCCCCCTTAAACCCCTTTAGTGGTCTATTTAACCAAGTCATGATTTTCTCCAGAGAATGAGGCTGTAAACAGATTTCTGCAAATGTCCACAGTAGCCAAGCTTAGCAAAATGTGTTATGAAGATCTTCATATTTAGCACACCAATGTGAATAATGTCTTATTTTTTTGTTGTTTATGTATACAGACTGTGGCATTCACAAGTAAGCACGCTCTGCCCAATGACAGCCAGCCCAGAGAGATCCTGATTCGACGCCACGCCAGCATCCGGCGAAGCCTCCGTCCTGGCAGCTTTCAGTCCACGGTAATTTCAACCTCAAGACTTCAGTGATTCTTCCTAATGCAAGGGTGCCCCTCTTTAAATTACTACTAAATAATGCTACCATTTAAGATAGAAATGTGCATGAATAGCAGAAGTTTAACTTTAAATAGGTGAGTAAAAACCCAGAAAAACTAATGGGATCTAAAAACAGTCCAGAAACAATTACAACTTACTTTTATCAGCCTGGAGGAACTTTAGACAAGGTTCTATTATCAATAAATTATTTATATTCTCTAAAATGAATTAATATCTTCAGATCATTTATGATATTTCTGGCATTTTTAGCATGTTTTGTGTTTCTAATACTTTAGAAAGTGATAAAGTCAATCCATGAATTGCTTCATTTTGATCACAAAAATTGGTAAACGGTGATTATGTTAACAATTGACCTACTGCCACAATATATAAAATGAGGCTATTTAAATTAGTTTAATGGAATCTGGTGTTTAAAATGCAAATGTTTCAGCATTTTTTTTTTTTTGCATACTTCTTTTAAACTTAATGTTTGTCGGTGTGTGTAGGCTCATTTTGTTTCTTGGTGGTGGTTTTAATGTTGACTCCTCCCACTAAGGGTAACCTTGCTTTTAAATTTCCTTCTTTGTGTAAAACCTGACACTAGCTTGGAAAATGGAGACTCATTAGAGCTGTGGCTGTGACAGCTGAGGTTATGAACAGACACTCTAAAGTGGTATAACTGAAATATTATGAAAAAGCAGAATATCTGTTCATCTGGGGTTGGTTATCTAGAGTTACTGTACTGTAAGTTTTATTTATTGTATTTTTAAAACTTTATCTGTAATTTACCTGTTTCTTCTATTGTTACCTCTGAATTTCTCGGGGATTAAGAGAGGAAAATATATTTATAAAAAATCTAGAATTAAAAAAATTTGTTTATAAAAAAAAACTAATTTGGATAAATAGATTAAAAATATCAATTTATCTGATCAGTATCTTAAATAGTTTTGGTACAATTAAATCATAAGTAAAATTAAAACGATGGTTTGTCAACTCATCCCAAGTTTTTATCTAATTAATGAAAGAAAGGGACAATTAGAAGAATTTTATGAATTATTTTAAAACTTTGGCACACAGACCTTAGCAGGAAACATTAGCACTGAATTTTACTGTAATATGCATAAGCAGGTATATGAGAACAGGGAAGTTTCCCCCCAGGCCTGAAACTGTTGGAGTGGAGATGGATGAAGTTGTTCAGTCCATAGACGGCTGGTTTGTGAGACGGTCTGCTTTAGCTGTATTGGTGAGATCCAGTAGACTGTGTGTGCTGATACTGGTGCTTTACTCAGGGACCCGGAAGATAGATGTCCAGCTTGGATAAACACAGGTTTGCAGGAACCTTAGATATGATGCTGGTGAAGGGAACGGAGGTGGGTTGAATCGGATTCATCAGAGTCCAAATCAGAAACACAATCACCGCTTGTGCTTGGCTGGGCAGCAGACAGAGTCATGGACTTGAGGACCTTTTAAGATGAACTCTGGATGCTGATTGGGCTTTGTGGAGATGCAGTTCAAAGCTTATTGGTTTGCGTCAGAGGCAGATGAGCCTCTCATGATGAGGGCAAGTAGTTTAGTTTCTTGACTTGAACTTACGCTTAGGCTTCATTTAAGTGATTAAGCTGGAAATTAAAGACTGTGCAAGGTAACACACTTACATTCTTTACAATTGTATTAAAATAATATTTTCCTCAAGAATTACAGAAGTTTTTCCACTTTCATTTTGTCCTTAATGTTTATGTTTAAGATCCACTTCTGTAGAAACACAGATAATCCTGAGAAACTAAGGACTGCAGTTTTTTTTTTACATTTACCTAAATCTGATGTAAGTTGCTGGAGGTGAAACAGAAGCTCTTGTACTAATTTTCTCTTATTTGGTATTTTTCTTTCCAGATGGTTCCAAAGTCTCAGAAATATTTTTCACTTCCTGCTGGACAGAGTTTAGGGTCAAAATATCCTTCCTCTCGACTGAGTCATGCAGGTAAGCTTCTGAAACAAATCCTTCACACTCTTCCATTAGGTACGTATAACATGATTATTAAAGCTCCTTTGATAACTTTTAACACATTAAATGTTAAAACAAGAAACACAGATTTATTAGAACTTCATGTGACCAAATATTAGAACAATACAACTGGGAAGTAAAGGAAGAACGACACATGGTTGGTTCTTTAATTGCTGCTTTATTATTTTTATTACTTCTTGTTTCTCCTTCTTTTCATCTCAGATAAACATGAGACAATGTCAGAGGTAGCCTATCCTACTCGACGCTCTCGACTCAGTCATTCCAAACGCTCTTCGTCTGGAGCCATGATGCCGCTTCACAAGCTGGGAACACTAAAAGAAATGCCCTCTACTGATGACCTTGGCATGCACCAAACTACCTCCTCCAACAGTGATCCCTCTTTCCCATCCTCCTCTCCACACCATGGCCCTCCTGTTGACAATAACAATGGCTCTGCAGACAGCTTAAGGAATGAAAATGAGGCAGAAGAGGAAAATGGGCTGCGGCAGCAGGAGGCTTTATCACCACCAAGCTGGGCAGCCGAACCCAGAGACAACACGCCTCGAAACCCTCTCCTTAGGCGGCCACATTGGAACCCAAAAAAGTAAAATCCAACTGAACCACATTGTTAAAAAAAACAAAAACTTCTTGTTTTAGTTTCAAATGTGAAGGTAAATTAACGATGGAGGTCTTTTCATTTCTACCTGAAGACGAAAACATTTCGTAGGAATACCTCGCAGAAAGAGGTGCCATGCACATCAGAAGCTCGGTGCAAAATACTGACTGAACTGTTTGCCTTATTGATGAAATTTGAGCTTGTATTTTAGCTATTATTCTTTCTATGAGGATTTTTTTTATTGTTTTAAACTGTTGAATAAAATTTTTATTGAGAAAATATGTCTTGTTTTTGCGGGTAAATATTATGGCTCTCTTTTTTTTTTTTTTCCCCCTCAAAACTGAGGAAACTTTATTTCTTTGTACCTTAATAATCAGATCAACTGGTATATATGGCACAAATTTAAGCATTTGTCCATTTCATTTTCACTCCGCTGTAACTAGAGATTTTAATGCAGAAATGAAATAAATTGGAGAATGTGTGAAAAGACAGAGCAACGCTACGACTGAAAAGGAGAGGGAGAAGATTAGTGCTCAATGCATGTTTTTTTATATGAAGACAGGAAGTTTTAATATTTATTAAAAGCGCTCTCCTCTCTGTTGTCCCATTTGTAGATGACTACAAAAGGATTCTTCCTGATCAAAATCCCAGTCCTAGTTGGACATTTAATGGTTTTCTGAATTACATATTTGCAGCAGAAACTGAATTTCAGAAAGTAAAAAAAATATATATTTTTTAACTCTGGAAATTAATGCCGCTCAATATTTAATTAGATCCTTGTCTAATGGACATTTTGTTTGTTTTCAACATCTAATGTGTCTAACAGACGTAATGAATGATTTTATTTTTATTGTTTGAATAAAACTACAACAAAACTCTGGAGTAAATCAGGAAATTAAACATGATTGGCTCTAAGGAAGGAGGAAATGGGACACGGAGTTTGAGCAGTAAAAGATTGTTGCTCAAGATAATGCATAGGTTTATATAAAGGGCTATGGCAGGCTGTTTTTACATTTATTAAAAGCACTCTCTGCTGTTCCATTTGTAGATCACTAAAATAAGATTCTTCCTGATCTAAATCCCACTTCTAGACTGAACTATAATCTATTTTCTATCGTACATTTTTGCTACTGAAACTGAATTTTAGAAAATAAAAACTATACTAGTAAAAATTAAGTTTTGCATAACTAGTTAAACATAACTATAACTAATTAAATATCCTGACATTTTACAGCTTGACTAAATATGTATTTATGATATCTGAAATACATTTCTTCATTGTTAAAATAATACAAATGCTGACCAGTAAAATAGGAACAGAGACATCTGAAATTAATTTCTAGACATCTTGAAAGTTTATTCTATACGTGAAGCATGTCATTTTCATTTTGAATTGATTTGAAAAAAATATTTTTTTAGACATCAGGAATATGTGTTCAGTAAAACTAATACATAACAAAATGGCTTGCCCTATCCTGTTGTGACCACAATAACATTACGGAATAATTTCTTGAATGGTAGTAGATCAATTTATCCATTTAGGTGAAATCATTTGGCAGCAGGTGAAGATAAAGAATAAAAAATGCTGTTCTAGAACATGTCATGGGTTCTCAGTTTGATTTTGACTTTAAATACTAGGTTTCTGTTTGAAACCGCTTTGGATGTTACCATCCCAATAAATGGTCTTTATTAGCGATTTTCAGTCCCATAGAATGGCTTCAGATTGTGCCAATAGGTTCAGTAGGTTGTTATCACAGAGTGAATCCCAGTGTTGTATAATAACAAAGTAAAAATACTTCACTACTGTACTTAAGTATATGTTGGAGTACTTTATATTTTTAAAGAGTATAAATATTTTTGAGAACTTTTACTTTTACTTCACTACATTTACGAACTTAATTGCATACTTTTACTCCAATACATTTTCAATTTTTGGTTTAATTACTAAGTAAAAAAAACAAAAACGAGCGAGATAAACGCAAGTGTTTTAACCCCACCTACTGACTACAAAGTCTGGTCTTGCCTGGGCTTGTTCATCAACACCAATAGGATACACCTGTTTCGCAAAGCCAGTCTAAATTTATCCTAGACTTGGTTGTTTATATTATTTTAAGTAAATTTAACATTCAAAGTTTACCAAAATGTCATTCAAACTGCACTACTTTTTACTTATACTTTTCACTACATTACTTGGGTACATCTATTTTTACAGGAATCCTTATACTTAAGTACAACCCATTTCAGATACTTTAAGACTTTTACTCAAGTAACATTTCAGTCAGTGACTTGGACTTTTACCAAAGTCTTCAAGGTTTCAGTACTTTATACAACACTGGTGAAACCCAACCCTCAGGAGTTTTTGGTAAACCTGCTTGGTGAAACGGACCCCTGGACTACAAATCCTGTATGAACAGAGAAAAAAAGGAATGAACATAGATGAAAAAGCAAACTCCTGCAATGCATTACTTTCCAAAATTGATGTCATATAAGCCTAAAATACATATGTTTAACAGTTTTACTTTGTTGAGAATAAAAAGTCATTCTGAATTAAATCTAAAGAACAATTTTGATATAAATTCTTTGTTTAAATTTTAATGAATTAATCATTCTTTGTACCAACTGAATGTAAGATATAATTAAACTTTAAGGACTCTTAAGTTATAGTGAACAATTTATTTTAATGTGTTGACAGACATTTACAGGCATTTTAGACTTGACATACATACTTTAGTTTGTGTTTACACTATAACGTCATTCAATATTCTTCTGACTGTACTTTTCTATTTCATTTGTTTTGAATACAACAAAAAAACTCCTTCATTCGAATATGCTATTTAGGTTAATACACCAAACAATTGACCAGAGAACACAACATAAAAAAAAGCAAAACATAAAATTAAAGATAAAAAAAAAAAAATGAAAATTGCCCCTTTGGTTTATATTTTATGTTCTAATCAGGAGGATTATCTTTTGAACCACACCACAAACCATTGACTTTGTATTGCAAAAGAAAAGCAGGCACTGAAATACAACTTCTTACAAGATTATTACCAAAATCTAAAGTGGTTGATCTAAATCACAAAAATTAAATTAATAATATACGAGATGGTTCTGTATAAAAAACCAAAGAAAAGTTTTGAACAGATTTTCATTAAGTAACTTTGGCACCTTGCCTTTTATTAAAAAAAAATGCTATCTAGGATTTCTGTATTATCTTAAAAATAATAATAGGTAAATAATAGGTAAAAAAAAAATAAAAAATCAACACATACAGTAGGTATAGTGCCTTCTTGCCTTGTGAAAGCATGTTTTTTTTTTTGCCAGGAGAAAAGAGTTAGAGAGAGCAAGACTTAACTCTTTTGCAACAGCCTTTAAACTCTGTAACAACAGTGCCTGGTGGCCTTAATGCAAAGGTGCCTGTTTATCGTTATACTAAGGTACATTCAACTAACACATTAGTCACCACTAATTTCTATTTATTCATTCGATTGCTGATAGCCTGTTGGTAGTACGGGGTGGTGTAAAGCCAATGCCCAACATATTGGTACTCCCTAGTTACACTGGTCGCAATGTAAACAATGCATTGACTACAGCACATTGCATAGTCAGTAAGAAGTCAATAAAGTCTATAAATCATGTAATATAACATATTACACAAATTCATCACAACAAAATTAATGTGTTAATGGAACACAATAACACAGATGTGCCAAAAGTGCTAAATTGACAATGTACATGTAATATGCATGTGTTGATGACAATGTTATGGTAAATAGATATTACATATTTCAAAATTTTACATCAAGACTGAATTAAAAGTAAATGTCTGTTAATGCTATAGTATTTTCCTTCTTGCAAATTATGCATGAATTATTGGCATATACTTTAAGGCTGTCTGTACATTAGCTTTTAAATATGTTTAAGTTGCTTTTTTCCATCAATATAACATGCAATATATTGCAGCACATGACTTTCTGAAATGAGAAATACAGCAAACCCTACAAAAACGACAGCGTCATTCACTTAATAAAGAATTACTACATTGACATTTCACAGAGGATTACTTTCTATATACTCTACTTTCTATTTTCTAACATTAGACAGAGTGTTGATGGATAACTCAGTCAATGTCTTCCAGTCAGTCTGAGATAGCCAGACTAATGTTACTATTACTGTTACATGGATTTTTTTTTGGTTAGTACATCCACTGACGGTGAAATTACCTGTGAAAAGTATTCCCATAGCTGACAAACTGCTTGTTTTCACATCTAAATGCTACACACATAGACATTTTTATGGAGTGTCTCAATGGGAGTGGGGAGTACCAATATGGCGTCCGGTGGCTTCACTGTTTTTGGGCTATCAGCAATCCAGTTAATAAATAAAGATCAGTGCTAGAAACACATAAATGCCACCTAGTGGTCAGATTGTGCATGAAACACCAGTTGATTTTGTGGTATTACAGGGCAGATATCATGAAAAATATACTTTTCTGAGCTTTTACTTATGTTATAATGTCATCATTTTATCTAAATCATGCAAGAAGATTGTGGTATCTGGCTTGATTCAAACATCTTTTCAGTGATCCTAATGACTGAATAGGAACTGTATAGGAGGCAGCCCCTCCCTCACCTGTCATAACAACAAGGCTATCTACAAAAAAAGAAGGGCCCCCTACAGTGAGCAGCTACCTTGAACATGCTGTTCCTGTACTGTAAAAAAAAAAAAAAAGCCGCCTTGTCGGATTGGAGAGGGGTGATGAGGCAGAGCTTGATGGTTCTGGCTTAAAGTTGATCTTAGGGCTAATCTGAAAATGACAGCCTAAGTCTCCATTTTAGTTAACGTCTAAGTCAAAATATGCTTTTAGGCCTTCCTAAGTGGTGTAATAATAGGTGGTTCCAAGATGGGAAAGGTGGTTTCGCTTTAACAGAAAGTGTTTTTCTTTAGGGGTTAGAAGAAAAAAAAAACTTTATTCAATAACAAATCAGTACACACGTAGCTCTAAATGCTTGATTTGTTCATATATTTGCCTATAGGTGACTTTGAAATACGAAAAGAAGCTTGATGATATGATGATGGAGCAGAGACAAAACTGATCTGAAATCAGTTTCATTGCTCTGCTTAGCAATTGCAGACTCCATGAATAATTCAGATAAATGAATTAATCTGGTTACCTTTGGTCTCAGTTATGCCTATTGTCACTAATTTGAATGAAACTGTAACAGCAGGTAAGTAAGTCACACTGAAACCAGGGTCCAGTCACAAACCTCATATCAATTCAAATCAACCAATTAGGAAATGCTTTTTTCCATTATATGCAACTTCTCATGGTGCGGATTTTAACACTTACAACTGCAAACTCCAGAACATAACATTAGCTTAGCCTCAACAGATTACAAACATTAACAATCCTTTGAGACAAAACTAGGATTAAATGGTGAGATATTTCCCCGTCTTGATATCACCCAGCAGCCCTTGCGGCTACTCTAACCTCACAGGACAATACAATACCGCAAAATAAGATATATTTAAATTGATAGTTTTTAATTAATTTAGTGACTGCTAGTCAGAAAAAAAAACATAAAACATATTTCAAACAATCATAAATAAATGTAGACAGTAATGTGTTAAGAGCAAAAAACAGGAAATCTGAACAGATATAGAATGTAAACCAAGAGTTTCTTTTAAAATAGTAAAACTTTTTTATAGTATTTAATAACAAAGACACATAATTAATGATGACAATCAGCTTAAAGACCTCAAACAATTAAATGCTGCTCATGTAATTTGTAAAGACCAATCACAATCAATTGAACATTCACATAACTTTTAAAAAACTTAAGTCTGGGAATCATTAACATAGTAATGATCAGTGCATCTCTAATGAGAGTTTCAGTGGTGTTTCCCCTCTGCTTTATCTTTATAATTCAGTAGTTTGTTAGGTTTGTAGTGAATGATTAGTGGTCTTCTCATTACTTCATTAAATTTGAATTAGGTAGTGCCTACAGAGCTAAACTAACAGCATGGTGTAGATTATTGCAATAACCAGGACAATAAGATAAGGCCCTCACTGCATGTTTCTGTTTGATCAAAGTTCAACAAATTTGGAAGCACAATAAACTTTGCATCCTTTTGCTCCAAGCTGCACAGATTTTTTTTTTTGGTTCCAGTGTCCCTGAGAGAAGCAGATGCAGGAAGTGGAGGCACCCATGGCATCAACCATGCTTCAGCATGAAACACTGAGGGTTTGCTGTCCATTACAGCTGCCTGCTGCAAATAATTGCACTTCTCAAAGTGATATATTTGCATAGTAAAAAAACAACAACAAAAACATTCAGTTGCAAGGAGTTTTTAAAGTTTTCCTGTTTTTGTCCGTCCTCCACCATCCCATTTCGGGATTCTGATGAGAAGCAAACCTACAGCTGCCAAGGCGAGCACGACTCCCAAGCTAGCAGGACCACAGGGGCTGATCTCCTGGGTGAGACCGGAGAGGAGCGGGGCCAGAACTCGACCCACGGCTGTCACCGACTGGCCGGCTCCAATCAGAGTTCCGCTGGCGTGGGCCCCTCCCCTCTGAAGCTCCAGATCTGTGATACACGTCCGTCCGATGGAGGTAGAAATGGCAAAGAAGGTGGAGGTGAGCACAACCTGCCACACGCTTGGAGCGGTGGCGTAAAGTAAAATAAGCGAACAGGTGAGGACAGTGGAATGAAGCAGCAGAGCAGGCATGTTGTTCCTGTAAAGCTGAGTGACGGGCCCCACCAGGAACCCGGCCAGGGCCCCTAAGGTGCTGCTGTAGCTGATCAGATAACCTGTCATCTTTGGTTTCATAGAGAAACGCTCCTCCATGGCCAGAGAGAAGTTACTGTAGTACAGCATAATGGCTATGGCCATCAACAGACGCACGAGAAAGAGGTCCCACATATCAGAAGAAGCCACCATATGAATCCTGGAGCTGACTGAGGTAAGCTGCTTCCATGCAGGCTGGAGCAGAGACACCTCCCTCCACCTGAGGCGAGGCTTCCGGGCGGATCTACAGTCTGCTTCAGTTACTGTGGTCAATCCTGAGTGATGGTTGTTTGCATGGAGGCCATTTTGTGCAGACTTGGTACAGTACTCATTGTGACACACCTTACTGCTGTTATTGCTGATGTTGGTTTCGTTCCGATCGGTTATTTTCTCGCTTTGTGGCAGCATCCAAACCAGGCCTGGAAATCAAAAACTCAGCTTCAGATAACAGTTTCTTAAAGAATAATACAAAATGTGCAATATCTCAGCATTTTGAGCTCACCGGCATTGATTAGAAAGATGGCTGCACATGTAAAAGAGGAGGTATAAAAGCCTCCTTCATGCTCAGTGAGGTAGCCGCCTACTACAGGACCCAGGATGAAGCCCACACTGGAGGCTGCATTAAAATGTCCCATCACCAGAGGGCGCTCTGATTCAGACACCAGGTCTGACAGCAAGGCTCTGCAGATGGACAATGAGTGCTTGAATAGTCCTAAAAACAAACAAAAGAAGGAAAACTCTTGTTCACTTTTAAGCAGTTTCCAGGAAAATAATGCAGAATTTCTACAAATGTTTTTATATGTGTATTTTTTTTAGCATCTCAGTTTGCTCTGAGACCACTAAAACCAGTCCAGTACAAATGACTGCCCCCTCATTAGTAGATTCACTCCACCTGTGTGGAATTTAATTTTGGTATAGATCCAGCTCTCAAGGCCTCTAAGGATTATTGGATAAAAAGTTACATTTAGGTGAAAAGACGAGCAATGCCTTTCACATATCACTGTCAAAACAACAGACTGATCAAGGAAAGTAATGGGACGACTGCAAAAGGACATGGCCATCCTAATGAAGTTAGAGAGAGGCAGTCCACTGTAACAGTGAAATCCCACATCCTCCACAACCTCCCTGCTCCGCCCCACCCCGCTGCAGACCGCCTGGGCAAAGCAAAGCCTGCAGCTCCGAGTTTCCTCCCATCTTGCTCCGCTCCGACTTCCTTAAAGCCTGCCTAAACATGCTGCAATGAACACTTCATTTAATGACAGTTAAAACTCATCAATCACATATGTTTCTTCCCAAACATTATTTTTTCGTTGTGGGTCTTTGTAATAGGGATAATTAGGACCAGAAAAAATTGGTTTGTTCTCTATTTCCAAACTCAGCATCTCTTCATCCATGCCTGCGATAAGAAGTTTATTTTGAAATTTCGAAATGCGCTGTTGAAAGTTGTTGTGACTGGATTCGATGAAACTTTTTATCTTAGTATGAAATAAACATTTTGATCGATGATGAGAAATCTGCTTCCTAGTATGTTGAAGTACAGATAGTTTGTATCCAATAATTTAATTAAACGGACCAAGTTTTTGGGAATATAGAAGAATTATGCTCTAATTTGTAGTTACCGATCTGTTGTTACCATATTTTAATTTGACAAACCGGATCTTCACGCCGTTTTTTTTCTGTTTGGTGCGATTGTAATTGCAGATCTTGAGCTGGCCGGACAGGAGCGGAGCAAAAAAGAGCTCGGCTCTATGTTTTGACAGTGACGGACGGAGAAGACGTACTGTACGTGGACGGTGACATGCTAGGAGTAGCGGTTGATGTTCTCACAGTTCTCACCGATTAACATGACTGCACAAGGGATCCACACGACATACGTGAGCGGGGTTGAGCGGTGACAGAGGATGTGGAATCTGGGGGTAACCCTGCAGAAGCTTTAGAGCTTCATACAGAGATACGAGAAGCTGAACAGAATTTAGATGAAGATGGATGGAGCTAAATCCTGGGTTCACCTTGCAGCAGGATAGCAACCTTCTAACAGAATGACTTAGATCACACTCAAGTCCTCAAGTACCAGAATCCTACAACCATTAGATATGTCTATACTCCAACACACCTGAATAAAAAGGCTTAATTTCCTCCTCAATTTGGAGTCAAGGGGTCCCTCCAAATACTGAAAATCAATTAGGACACTTAAGCCAAACAGGATGTATGCCAACAGTCATCATAAGTGCTATCCAAATAGTGCTGGTAGTAAGGTAGGAGGTAGGAAGAGGAATCAGGAAGCCTCCTTTCATCAGTACAGTCCTAGCTGCCGCTAGGATGTACACGGTTTCCTGCAATCCTTTATGTGGCAGAACATATAGGCACAAACTAACTTTATAGAGTTATTGAAAAATACATTTTCTTCACAAGTAGTCTGTGTGACAAAAACGAGAGCTAGCAACTTGTTTTTTTGTAGGTCGTTTCTGGAAGGCTGTTCTTCCAACTTGAGTAGTGTTTTTCATGTACGTAAGGCTGAGGGCGGTCCAGATACAGTACAGCAGTACGGAGCTCTGCTCCTACTCTGTTTTTCTTACTGTTGACATCATGAAAGGTGAAGGGATGGAAGCTAAGAAAAGGAGGGAGGGGCGACAATTTGCCAGTGACCTGATTATTCAACTCATGTGTTTTAAAGCAGAAACGCATATAAAAGGTGAAGGACACCGACCCATGAGCATCAGAGTTTAAAAGCTCTGTCTTAGATCAAAGAATACTCATGAGTTTGAACGGCCTAGTTAAAGTAAAGACCGGAATCTGGAGTTTATCTTCACATGAGCGCTCAGTCCAATCTGAATAAACCTGAGTTAATTTACAAAGAAATGTTGAGGGGAACAAAATAGAGAATCTCTAGATCTGAAAAGCTTTAACTTTTGCAAAAGATGGCTATAGAAAGAACTGCCAGGGAGCAGGGACTCTGACATCATCATTTAGAGGAGGTGTTTACTATAGAGGAAACTTTAAAAAGGAAGTAAGCGACCCCCAGCAACCATGTAACGGTACGCAAATATAGGCAATCGATGGAGTTCCTTTCCACTTTAGTTACCCATAACTTTAGATTGATCTGTCACATTAAGTCTATATGAATCACATTAAAGGTGGTGGTTGGAATGTGATCAAATGTGAGACCTTTAACTCACCTACAGGTATTCTTGCAAGCACAAACAAAGTGATGCTTGTAGAAATCCCAAGGAGGCCATAGCCGAAGGCGCTCAGCAGGATAGAGGTCAGCAGGGAGTAGCGCCGCCCCACCACGTCGCTCCAGCTGCCCTGCCAATCAAATGCAAACCCATTCAGGGACGTATCTACAAGATCTTAAAACCTGGGACATAAAAGTGTTCTTAAATTGTCAATAACAGATTTAGGACAAAGAAAAGCCTGTCTCTTACTCTCTCTTCCTCTTAGTCTATAAAGTGACTAAATGTTTACATCTGAAAAATCAAACGATTTAGAAAGAAATTTGAAAAACCTCTACATTTCCTCTGTGCCGTGCAGCTGTGGATTTATTCGATTCTCACCCTCCCTCTCTCTCTCTCACACAGATACACAACAATGATGAAACAGTGAAATGAGGAGCAGCTGAGCTACTCTGTGCTGTGGATGGAAACTTGTGGGATTACCATAGTGGCCTAGCTGTTTATATCATCCCTACATTGATGGGGATCCAGCCGGTCTGCATGATGGCACCAACAGATGACTCTTTGTTCTTAATTGGTCGCATGATCCCTGAAAATTAAACTAATTTAAGGAGCTGACGGCAGCCGCAGCAGAAGGCGGTTAAGAATTCAACTAGAGATGTCAAAACCTATTGTGCACCGTTTCTTACTTCTTTCATGCATCAAAAGGATTAATTCATTTATAAGTATCCTCACTGCGGGGTGGGGATAACGTTTGAATGTTATTTATTTAATAAAAGAAGAATTTTGCAGCTGATCAGGATTTGTGTTTGTGTCCAAGTGAACACAATGAATCCACTGTGTGATCACAATTGATTCACAACGACTAGTGTTTTCAGTTTCCACCAGCAATTCAGCCATTTTGGCCACTAAAACTGCGCTTGTCCTGTTTAGCATGGGAGTCCCACAGAAAGGGAGGTAAAAGAGAAAAACAAAGTAATACTCACTACTATTGTGCTGGAGAAAAGCTGCAACATTCCATACGTAGAGCCTGTAAAAGGTGTGATAATTGTTTTAAGTTTGGATCAAATTACAAACAATAAACTTGAAGGCATAAGATCACTTCAAGGTTCACAGATATTTACAAATATTATTGAAAAAAGTCCAAGTTCAAGTCCAAGAAATGTACCAAGTTTTTCAGGGTTTCAATTCTTTTCTTGCCCTGAGAGGCAAGATCTTTTTTTGCCTTTAGTGTGCCTCTAGTGGCAAAACAAAGTATTACAAACAAAACATTTAAAAAAAAAAATTACCGTACAAACAATAAACTTGAAGGCATAAGATCACTTCAAGGTTCACAGATATTTACAAATATTATTGAAAAAAGTCCAAGTTATTAGTTATTTATCATCTCTAAAATATTTAAGGTGACTGTAGCGTTCGTTTCATCATTTGCATTTGCATACGCTCAAGTAAACTCAAAAAACTATTTTGTTTTTATGGATCCATCCAATCTAAATTATCTAAAGAGACAAAAATACAAAAAAAAACAAAAAAAAACAGTTTGTTTGAAAAGGGTTTAAACCTACTAATTTAGAGGAGTTTTTAATTTCTTTTACATTTCTTAACTGTTGCTTAATAACTGGATCTACATCTTCTGGCCATCACCTCTCTATAATCTATTACTTGGTCACATTAAAACCACAAACTAACGTGTATTTTACCTGGATGTTTTAACCTCGACCAATACCTAACTAATTCAGGTCATCTTTGGTTCATTTTAAATAACTGATCTGTAATTTTCTCTGTCCATCTTACACTAGATTCTTAACATTTTCCTCAAAGTGTTTGGTTTTTCTTGTTCTCTCACCTGAACTTGCAATCTTTGCAGCCATGTTCTTTTTAAAACAATATTTCAATGACGGGTATCAAAAAGAGGGCTGAATGCACTTGAATGAGTGGAAATATCTGTATTTCAGATTTAGAATTGTTAATAGTCATGCATCTTATTGCGTTGGCCTTTCACATAAAATTCCACTACAATACACAGTGATTTGATGTAAAAAAAAAAAAAGGCCAGATTCTGAATCATTTTGCAGCTATTTATTCCATAATCATTTAATTCAATTCAAAAATACTTTATTAAAGGGAAATTAAATGTTGCAGTAACAATTTTTTTAAATAGGTGTTGTAGGTGGTGATAGTTGTAGGCAGGGAGGATCTTCTGTAGCGGTCTACTCCAATGTGCAGCCACCTTAAGCAGCTCAATTCTAGAATAAGATAATTACGATTTGAGATAATTACTGTAATTACCCTGAAAGACAAGAAAAAACAAATCTGGGTAAGAAATGTACCAAGTTTTTCAGGGTTTCAATTATTTTCTTGCCCTGAGAGGCAAGATCTGTTTTTGCCTTTAGAGTGCCTCTAGTGGCAAAAACAAAGTATTACAAACAAAACATTTAAAAAATTAGCTTTACAAAAAATTATTTTTTCACTTGCCTTTCATTACTTCCATCTTAACCTTTAGTGAAAAATCTGATTCCTTTTTTACTTGCATTTTAAGTGGAAGATGGAAGTTTTATGAACTAAGTTACTCATTTTATCATTCTTTATAGCATTCTGTTAGTCATCAATTACTAAGTAATTTGAGGTGTCTAAGGCTACATTCACACTGCAGGCCTTAATGCTCAATTCCGATTTCTTGTGAAATCCAAATTTATTTCCAAATATATGCGACTTGTACGTGATCTCCGGTCTGAACTATATTCATACAATGCAAGTGTCCTGAATGCACAGTAGAAGATGCAATGACGTCACAAGCAAGCATGCTCTGTGTTTACCGAAGTAAACATGGATGGTAGTGGAACTCATCCAGTGATCTTTTCCCAACCTTAAAAATTCAATCTTTTCAAGATGGTTAAAAAAAAGACTACTTTTCACATTACTTCCCGTGTCTGCATAGCAAGATGCAGAAAAGTGACCTTTGTGGAGTATTAATGACGTTCAAGTCAGATGAAGGAGACCCGGCCGTTCAGAAAAAGGTCACACTTGAAAAGATCAGATTCGTATCAGATTAAAGATCAAATAGCCAAGTGACCTGGGTCTCATTGGAAAAAATTGGATTTGCGTTGTTCAGACCGCCATGAAAAGATCACATATGGGCAAAAAAATCTGATTTTGGTCACTTCAGGCTGCAGTATGAACTTAGCTTGAGTTCTGTCTTGCCTTTGTAGCATCAGGCTGAAACTTAAAGCTGAGCTCTCCTCTACCTCTGCTACATAAATCAACAATACGAAACCTAAACTTACCCACAATTCCAGCCACTGTGGGACTTGCTCCAAGAGCCTTTACATGGTGGCTCAATAGTGGGATGATCATGCTCACCCCGAACAAGTCCTGCAGAAAACATGAGATTAAAACTATGCTCAAAACAAAACAGGATGAAAAGAATCATAAATAAACATCAAACAAAACCAGAGGTCAACACTTTTATATTCTTGAAGATGATGATCTGTTAGAGAACAAAAAGGTCTGTTTGATGAAAAGCATTTTTCAAAAAGTTCTTTTAATTGAACAAAATCTAATCTCTTGAATAAGAATTGCAGAGCATATTTGAAAACATTTAAATTAGCCAGCCCTTTATAGAACACTGCAAAGTGCTCTACAGATACAAAACAGAACAAAACAACCCTGTGATCAGATAAAAAACAATTACTAATGCTAAGATTAAAATTCTCCCACTGTTAATTTACAGTAATAAACAAAAAAGGATGATTCACTTCTATTATCTGTCATCTTAGCTAAAAAATATATATATTAAAAAACTTAACAGCATCAGATAAAGTACTAAGGAGGAGAAAAGCTACTTATTGTATCCTGAAAGATGCAGTACTTCACATGGCTGCTGAAATTAAATCAGCAGCCATGCTAATCTAACTTCATGTTTCTCAGGGCAACCAGACACACACCAAACAAACCTGCAAAGACGTCTTATAGATACATTCATGTTACATTTACAGAAATATATTTTAAATGCATATTTTTGCAAAGTAGCAAACTTGTGAAGAATATGTGATTTGCTTTTATGCTGAGTGAATATTGATGGTCACATGATGATCTGACAGCAGCTTTAATCCATGCAGGAAGGAGGAGTCAGGTGAAAAATGGAGATAATCTGCTATGTTATAATGAATCAGCGTTAAAGTTCATACAAACAGCCCTGTTAGCAGCTACATCCTGTTTTTCTACATTGCTGAGATTGAAGCAGCTTTTGCCAAACACTTAATTGGAGGCACACAGCTACTCATAGAGCTTTCTAACAGAATCCTGTTATTACATTTTTGTTACAGCTTAGGTAACATTCCTATCTTCTCCCCTTTATCTCTAGAATATATTAAATTCTCCATCTTTCATAGGGAGAATGGAACTTTTTGAGGTTTAAATTGTTTATAATCCGAGAGGTGACCCAAAACCTTCATTTAAGGAAATGATCAGGGGGTTACAGTATAATACATTTACAGTATAATCCTCTCAGGAGTTTAGCATCGTGTTGGAACATACTAGAGGTGTGAAAACAACTTAATATTCTCAGATTTCTTAATAATTTTTCTAATTACAGCAACAGGGAGGCTTTAAATTGATTTAATTTTTTGTCATACCCATGTCATATCTTAATAAAAATAAAAATTAAAAAAAAGAAGAAGAAGACAGAACTGGTTGTAATCTGCAGCTACCTGTACATATCTGACATCACACCTGAGTTATGAAACACTGTCCAGACTGAGTGTCATTGATTTAACATCTCACCCACATACCTAAAGCAGCTAAAAGACCCACAGTCCCTGACTCACCATGAAGCCCACCACATAGATACAGTGTATGATCCCCCTTCGGCTTTTCAGTTTCAGGGATAAAGTGCTACATATATGGTTGTTCATCCTCCCGCGGTGACAGCAAGCTCTCAGCCGAGGCGGAAGCTTCCATCCGGCTCGTTTGTTAGCAAACACCGTACACGTCTCTGAGCCGGTGGGCCGCTCCACCACACATTCTGAGGGGGTTCGGGTAAACCGTCTCTTGTAAGCAGAAATGTTTAAGGTAATGTATTGAAACTAATAGATTAAATGAATATATCAACTTTTAATTACACCGTCCATTTTTATTACAGGAGTAAAAGTTTATTTATTTTTTTGGGATGACCAACTCTTCATGTAGAGATTACCCCATATGTCCCGCGAACATGGTATCGCCCAATTGCGTCACAGATTTGGTTCCTTTTTCTCTGCATTGAAAACGTGTTACTATTCAATTTTTTTACGTTTTGGGTTTTGTTTAAAAATCTGTTGTTGTTTTGTTTAGTTTATTGCAATTTATCAGAATGTTACATATTTCATCTGCACTGCTGTTTTACTTTGATCAAACTAAATGTTTAAAATAACATGCTGGATTTCAGCATCTTCAATAGGACTTAAAAAAAAAATCAACACTCATTTAGTCATTAAGGACGTCTTTTTTTTTTTTTTTTTTTGGCATAGTTTTTACAGAAAAAAATGTAGTCCTAAAGCAGTCTGTACTTCAATGTCAACCAGAGGCGTAGCCAGAACCTTTTCGTACAGTAAGGGTGGCCAGGCAATAACCACTGTACACTGAGGGGTGGCCGAACCTCAGGGTCAAAATACACTGTTCCAACAGGAAAATTAATGAGCAAAACATCCACATTTTTCTAAATAAAGACAAACTATCCTTTCCTACAGCCTTTGCTAGCTAATAGACGCATATATTTAAACATTCTTTCTTTCTAGATAAAAGGTATAGTGGATAAAATAATTTCCGGTTTGAGTTCTGGGGCAAACATCTTTTCCATTGTCGTCACTTACCTACTTTTATCAATAATCATTCTGCATAAAAGTGATATTTACAAGAACTAATATCAACATAAATTGGTTATATATAAAGTTTTTATGAAAATAGTTATCTATGATTTCACTGAAGACTCCTAGATGACTTGCAGAAACATAATATTTTCTTTACCCCATACAACAAAATCTAGCTCTGAAAAGAGCATGAATTCTGTATTTATTTGTTAATGTTAGTATATTGATGTGCATAACCAAATTAACCACAGTGTTGTTGTTGTCAAGTAATTTTTGATATATGAAGATTTTTAATATTTTGAACATTCCACTTGAGAGTATTACTGCTGCCACCATCTGTATAAGAGGTAAAAAATGGCAGGGGTGGCCAGAGGGTTGGCCGCAGGGGTGGCCAATGTTTGGCTAAGGGTGGCCATGGCCACCCCTGGCCCCCCATCTAGCTCCGCCCCTGGTCAACACAGTACCAATACTGTCTCCAGTTAGAATAAACTCAGTTAAAATGTCCCAATCCTGCCAATCAAACTGCTAAAATCTAGAAGAAGCTGTTCAGCAGATAAGCCTGCTTCTTCCTGCTGTCTTGGTCTTTTACTCACAGGCTTTTCAAGGACAGTTTTAGTCATTTTTGTCTCTGATTTGTTTCAAATCATAAACACAACCCTAATGTTCAGTTTCCCCCCAGGCCTTAAAAACAACAGTTATCAAACTGATTTTGAAAAAGAGAAGCTTGGACAAACTAATCTTTCAAAACTACACAATCTCAAGCGTCCTCTTTATCAGTAAGATTATTGAAAAGTTGTGTTTCAACAGTTAAATGTCTTCTGATTAATGACCAGCTGCTTTGATGTCTTCCAGTCAGGTTTCCATGCCAACACATTACTGAGACTGCTCTGATTAGTGTGTTAAATGACACACATATAAATCCAGACTCTGGAAGATCCAAAGTACTTGTATTACTGGACCTCAGTGCAGCATTTCGTACTGTTGATCACTTGATTTCATTAGAGCATCTGGAAAACTGGGTTGGCCTTTCTGGTTTAAATCCAGTTGAATCCTACCTAAAGGACAGACACTTTTTTTGTGTGAGTATGGAGCTTTATATCAGAGTCCAGAAAAATCATATGTGGGGTTCCTCAAGGCTCCATTCTGGGGCCTTTCCTATTCAACATCTACATGCTCCCCTTAGCTGAGGTTATAGCAAACACCAAGGCAAGTTACCATAACTATGCAGATGACACACAGCTTTACATGACAGTGTCACCAGGTGACTATGAATCCATCAGAGCACTGGCTAGATGCTTAGATGCTTAGAACAGATAGATGCACCATAATTTTCTCCAACTGAATAAAAACAAAACTGGTAATAATTTTCAGACTTTTGTGGCCCAGCTTTGATGGCTCAAAAAAGTGAAAATCCACAAAGGCCACAGATGCACCATGGACTTATTTAAGGCAGGCAAAAGAAAAAATGTTCCAGATAAACTCCTTTAGTTTTGTCAGTTTATTTTTTCCTCAGGCAAGCAAACAAAAAGACAAACATTTCCTCCATGTTTCTCTTGCACTGGTAAAAAAAACCATAGGCCCACCCAGATGCATGCTGGTCCTACAATTGACTGCCTATTTATAAAAAATAATTAACCTAAATTAATTATAACTAACCAAAAATAAAGGAACATGACTAAATAACCAAAAAACATAATTTCATAACAGATATTAGACAATTAAGTAAAATAAACTTAGCTAGATTATGCACAAAAACAAAGCAGGAAAGATCCAGAGTTTGCTTGCAGCTTCAGCTACTACAGCTAAAAACCACTGATCATGGCCAAAGTCTTGGTGTCATGATGCGCAAAGACCTGGACTTTAAAATCCTTCTGTCAGTCAATCACGGAATGGATCAGCAGCTAAATACATAACAGATTTGTTGTCAGTGTATCAACCTCCCAGACCACTCAGGTATTTTAGTTCCAGCCTAGCCAGTCCACCCAGAACTAGAAAACCCATTTGTTCAGAGCTGCCTTTGAATGTTGAAGTAAAACTGTTAACTGAGGTATAATTAGTTTACGTTTTGGGTTCAACTGTTTTGTTTGCTTTACTACTTGCTTTTCATTTGTTTTTAATCTTTATTTGCCTTTATTCTACTTTTATTTTTCTTAGTTTGTACTGTATAATTCATGTAAAGCACTTTGAATAGTCCTTGTATAGAACTGTGCTATATAGATAAGCTTGCTTTGCCTTTATGTACCATGAGATTTTGCAAATAATGTGAAATTACAAAGTTTGTAAGAAATGACACATATTTTTTAAAATGATCATATATGTATCAGAAGGACCAGAAAACAAAACCCAACAGTAGGTTCATTTTATTAACTTTGATTTATATTGAAATGAACTAAATAAATTGAAAGGAACTACGATGTCAAACCATCATGAAATAGATTACAGTTAATTAAAATCTACTTTTGTCCTCCCAAAGAAGAAAAGTAATAATAATAACAATTTGTGCTGACCTCTTGTTTTAAGAGGGAAATGTAAAAGTCCCTAAAAAGTGGTCTAAATCCTCCAAAAAAGTCACAACTGCTGCTCAAGGCTCACTAACAAGACAAATTGTAGACAACGTTAGGACAATTAAGGCTTAGAACCGCAAACGCCTAATTTAACATGTGCTAGTTAACAAGTTAATAATATAAGTAACATAGATTTCTCTCTCTTTTTTTTTTTTTTACTGATTCTAGATTCAAAGCACAATAAATTATTTTTACTATATATTGTTATGGTTTTCTTCAATGCTACTATTAATAAAGATTGTTTAGGTTTGTCTGCCCCCTGCTGGTTTATAAGATGATTGCTCCTTTTGAAATTATTGCTATTTTCTGAACACAGACTTTTAACTAATGGTGAAGTAAGATATTGAAATTATGTAAAACTATTTAATAAATACAGCAGAAAAAAAAGTCAAATTGTAAATAAAAACATAAGACAGGACCTCAGTTAGAGAACGTTCAAAGTAATGTGTTAAATGCCCTCAACAAAGCCAGACTTGGCATTTGGTTATTTTTAAAGGTTGAAAATTTCATTCCCTGAAGTGAAAATAGCAACAACCTCATGCAAACAAGCAGTTATTAAGGGTATAGGCCTTATTTTCTACATATAGAAGTGAGGCCTGTTTGGATTTTCCATACGTGTAGGCACATTGTAAACTTTAACTCTGCTCCTGCTTTCCAACTTCTCAGTTTGAAAGTAGAGAATAAAAATGCTAAAACAACCAGGGTACACATATTTTTGGCAGCAGATATGTGTGAAAAGAAAAAAAGAAAGGAAAAAAGACAGAACCACAAAAAAGAATAGACAAAGTCAGGTTTTTGTTTACCATGTAAACTGAGGTCTGATTAAAGATAAATCTTAGAAACTTTACAAAGCTGCCCATTTACAGAAATGTAAAACATAAAAATAGAATTAGGATGAGAATCTTGCTCTGTTTCGATTTTGACAGAGAGATACAGTATTCTTTGCTTTGATAAGTTTTCTGCTGTTGCTTAGGCACAAGCAAACTTATGCAGAAAAGAGTGAACTGGTCACATGAGTGTGCTAATTGGAGAATGCTCATATGTGGACTCACTGCTAAATATTTGTGCTTATGGAGGCTATGAGGGGACTCATGACATGTGCAAAAGCGGTATTGAGAAACAACTATAAAAATATTTGCAGGAAAAGGGGCTAAAAAATGTAAAGCACAGAGACAAAGGCAGTCATTGTAAGTGGCCAAGAAAACAAAGTAGAGAAGCAAATAAAATGTGAGACAGTCTCTAAATGGAAAATCTAAAACAACTGATTACACAGCAAACTAACTGGCAAAGGAGAAAAGGAAAAAAAAAGATACTTTTCAAGATAGAGTATATGCCTGGATGACTGGCTTAATTACTCATTTCATTCACCTGTCTAATTCAGCCCAGTTTCTCGTTACTGTTCATCTGATCCACCTGCTCCTGCTTCTATTTAAACAGCTCTCTAACCAGTCATCAGCACCAGATTATTCTCTCGAGCCAGTGGTGAGAGCGTCTCAGTGTTACCTTAGGGTTTCTCATTACCTGATCCTGAACTGTTCTGCCTCTCAACTACTGAGCCCTCCTGTTCCCATCTGACCTGTTTTAACCTGCCTGCTTCCAGTCATCATTCAAGATTATTCTCGAGCCAGTGGTGAGAGTGATTCAGGGTTACCTTGGCTTAGGGTTTCTGATTACCTGACCTGTTCTTCCTCTATTCCACTGAGTCTGCCTGTTACCGCCTGATCTTTTTTGCCTGACCTGTCTATGGACTCCTGCTGTTTTCTTTTTAAGATTTCATTTGTTTTATTGAATAAATGGCGATTCCACTTCATTTTTCCTTACCTTCAGCATCTTTAATCTACTCTAATTAAAAAAACTACAACACCTAGACACTCCTTTCTCTGATTTGTGAAACTTCAACAAAGTTCAAACTTTGTTGCCTTAATTTTTTTAAGTAGACAACGGTCAAACTTTTCTGATTGCACACAGTCGGATAAGAACTTCATTAGGACCATGCTGAATATGATCGATTGGCTTTTAATATCACACATTTTTAGTTCAATCTGTGTAATTTCATTACTCATGTCCATGTAAACATAACTAAAAGTTACTGTGATAACACATAATCTAGAGCATAGTGGGTCACGTTCAGTTGTTTTTTGAGCATGCTGGTTACTTGCCTCTCCCTGTTCTATCTGCTTCCAGTCTGTTCAGTTGTGATCTGCCCTCCCAGGCCTTCAATCAACCAGTTCAGCCTGTCACCAGCTGGTTCTACCTTCATCTGCCAACTCAAGCTTGCTACCAATTCTTCTGACTTCATTCATGTCATTTCATAAAAAACTACTGTCAATAAACTTTTTAAACACACTGGGAATATTGTTTGGATTTGAGTATCATCTAGCTTGCATTATATCAACCAATTTCTGTTTATCTTGGGCAGAATAAAGAATGATATTTAGGAAGCCTCCCCTGCTTCTCTCCAAAAAGACTGTCTAGAGTTTTATAGATCCTTAATTCCTGCAGTATTCTTACATATGGCTTAAACTTTTTTTTTTGGCTACAGCTTTTGAAGGAAGAACAATATTGAACAATCCAAATAAATAGCAAAAAGCAACAAATAAAATAATATCTGATTAGGTGGGACTTATGTTATGTAGAAGCTTTTCTTTGAGTGGGTAGATTTTGTCTTGAAATTAAGAGCAAGTAAAAGTAAGAAAGCTAAAAGTTAGCAAAAACCTATGACCAAAGTTGGGAGAACATACAGAAAACTCTGGCTCTTAGCTTTAAAACTCAATGTCCTCAGGGGCATCATCACCTTGTTGTGCTGCAGGGGAGAAAAGATTTGTGTTGTTGAATTATCTTCTCCTTTGCTGCTCTTTCAGTCTCACCCCACTCAGACATTCCCTCTGCGTTTAGATGCTGGGTGTCCAGTTGCCTAGTTATTTCTGTTAATCCCCCTCCTCTCTCACTCTCAGAATGCTCCATGTATTCAGCGCCACATTGGAGAGGAGCAGCCGCCTTCAATCAGATGTCAAAAATAGCCCAGGGGAAGGGAGGGGGACTGGGCTGGCTTCGGACCCCATTGGAAGGTCCAAGGGAATCATGTGGACAACTTTGTCCTCCCATAACACAGATAGTGAAGAGGACTGAAGATCTCGTAACCCAGTGAAACATAACTGAACAGGGTAGAAACCCATCAAACTAAGTGTTTTTGAATCTATAAGGAAGGAAACCAGGTTTGAGGATCTAGAGAGTGGAGCATGAAGCTTAGCGTGGCATTGTGTTTTGCTGGGGTCTTTGGGGCTTTGGCAGCCGTGTTTACCTTCCTTTCTTTTGGAACTGATTACTGGCTTATAGGCTCAGAAACCTGCAGCCCAGACAGTAAAGACTCTGAAGACAACGGAGGACTGACAATAACGGTGAGTTCTGGACTCTAAACAGATTCAAATCAAATCATTTCAATATGTCTCAAATAGTATTAAAGTGACACTACTACCTAAACAAGAACTTTATTTTTTTCTTTATATATAAATACAAATTTATATATATATTTATATTCTCTATATTTATGTCACTGTATTAAATTAAAGTTATCGGCTCAACTAGCCACCGACTTTAAACTAGATATACAAATCTGCTCTTAAAGACAGTGATCAGCTGTCCTGATTACGTTTTCAGCAGCTGGACTGTAGAGGGAGGGATCCCTTCATGTAATCTGACTCTGTTTAATGTAGAGTGTGTGCAGATATGCAGTGATTTAGACAGAGCTTGTACCATGTGCCTCCAAGATAGAAATACAAGTCCCTGTAGTCACAGAGGTATGATGGTGTATTATATATCACCGAGTAGAACATACTTATCTTTCCTGCTTCCACACTGGGAGCTTGTAGTGACAGCAACACTGGCCAACAGGGCAATAAAACCAATGTGGCGTTGGGTATGCATGCTACATGGAGATGTATTACAAGTCTAGTCACTTATGAAGCTTTAAGCTTTAAAAGATAGATAACTGTACCTTGATTTATTTTATTTTATTTATTATGTTACAAATGCAAACTGAAATTTATTTGATTGGAATTTTATGTGACATGGAAGGGAACCAAATATAGAATTCAAATGTATAAACTGCCTTGGAATAAAAAAACTAAAATCATAAAACTAAGACATTTGTTGATATTCAGTCCTCTTTATCCAGATACCCATTAAACACTATATTGTAACCAGTAAATATGCTTTTTAATTAGATAATAATAGACTCATATATTGTTTGTGAACATATGCCCTACTGCCTGTGTGTTAGAACAACAATGAAAGTGTGAATCGAGCTCAAATCATGGTCAAAAAGATAACTCTGCACATATATGGAATAAAATCACCACCACTTTCATCCAAAATATGAGTTTATTAGCAGAATTCCTTCACCTCTAAGTAAAACATATTTCTGTGTAAAAATCTTGACTAAAACTAGTGGAACTCAATTAGACTAAAAAAAGAAGGAAAAACAAGGTTGAAAACCACAATCATCTGAGATGATGCAATTATATCTCAGTTTAACATTGATTTTATAATCTTGAAGAATTTTGAATGTGATCAAATTAGCGTTTGATTAATTTAGAGCAATTGGAATGTGTTCAAACAAATTCACAGTGCAAATCCAATCAGTAAAGTTTTATTAGATAGTTTGCTTAATCAATAACCTTTACTTGATTAATCTTTTTGATTGACCTTATAGCTGGTAAACATGGACTCTCATTAAATTAGTTTTGATCATATTTGGTAATCAAATTCTAATGAGCATATGAGAAAACCCTTGAACAATTATGTTATATTAGTGTTTAAACCCTTAGCTAAATAAAGCTTGTTTTAGCTTTATAAGCAAGAGCTCAAACATGTTGTTTCATTTAGTTAACTTCTCTTTACCCAACAGTAAAAACAGAAAATGATCAAAAATCAAAAAGACATATTGTTTAATTGGAAATCTGTTTCTAAATATGCAAGACCTCTACCTCTGCTGACCCCTTTGGAAGATTTGAGTTTTTTTTCTCCAGCATCTAGCAGCATAGCAGTGGGTCACACACATTAGGGGTTTGCTTTGCTCCATGTACCACACATAAGGGAGGCTCCCCTCCTCCAGCCTTTTCAAGCATCTGAAAGTTTATGAACTCAAAGAGAAACATTGCAAACCATCTGTTTTGCAGAAGTTGTGTTCTAAATGTCAGCCATCAGTTGCACTTAGCCTATGGTTAGATGCAGCCTCTGCCCCCTAGACATGGGCCATAGTGGTGTCTCCAATGTGAACTGACCACTTCTGAAATACCCCTTTCCCACTGGCCAAAAAACCAGTTTAAACCCAGTAACAATCGGTTTTTAGTGGCAGTGGGAACAGCTCACTGACGTGTGTCTAACCGGGTCAAATGACTCGGCAAGCGACCCATGTGAAAATCACCTCAGCTTTGTTCGACATGCTGTGGGAACACCAGACCTGGGTTGAAACATTAAATTACATGATGCCATTAAGCCCAACATACGGATATCAACTCACCCCGCCAGTCACGTCTGATCTACCGAGCTGAAACAAATCTGTTTATATTCGATAAACAACGCACAGCACTGGTAAGAGGGAGTAGGACAGATAAAAGAGCAAAACAATAAAGCATATACGGGCTTCTTTACATGTTGCTCTCCATTGTTTACTTTCCTGATTCCCGTTCCACGGATGATATCATTAACACTAACCCAGTGTGATAGAGTCAGCAGGAACACAGCAACGGGGAGGACAGATGCCATGTAGTTTGCAAGTTAGTGGTTAGACCTAGCTTTTTTTTGCCAGTGGGAAGAGAGCCAAATGCCGTTTGGTAGCAGGTCATCCAATGTTTGAAAAACATTCTTTAACCTGGTATTTTCAGTGGGAAAGAGGCTAAAGAGTAAGAGAAAAGCCTAAGACAGTAGCTTTGACATCAAGGCACCATGGGAAGCAAAGGTACAAATCTATAGGAGAGTCTTGTGATAGTGTCTTGGGCCGGGGGAGGGTTGCAGAAGCTTTAGTGTCCAAACAGCAGGCAAATCTTATTCCTCCTAAACCAATGGTTATGTTTAATATAAAGCATGGATATTGGTTCGTAATGTCCAAAATTATTATTGTGGTTTATGGCACAAGAACTGAACTCTGAGAAAACTGCAGAAATCGTAAGCTTTTGTAATTTTATAAAAGGACAACACCTTCTTGAAAGATGGTGGCAGCATTATGCATTGGGAGGAATGACGAGGAAAAATCGATAGAACTGGATTTAGAGTGATAGTTGAAGAATACATCCAGATTTTAGCCTTTCAGCGTAGCAAAAACCCTACATATTCAGCCAGAAGTACAAGGAAATATTTTCAATCAAGACATTGATGCATGTTGGAATTCCCCAGGTTAAGCTATAGACTTAATTCAATTGAAATTATATAAAGAGCATAAGTCAGAAAAGCTTTTGCAAATTTTTACTTCTATGCTATACTTTGTAATAATCTTTAACACCAGTTCTATTCACATTAATTAAAGATGTAGATCAGTGTATATGAACATATTTTGAGGACACAGAGGACCTACCTGCCTTAACATGTTAAGTATGTCTACCTATAATCTTTTTCAAATGACTGAATATTGCTTGTTCACCACAATTATTTTTATTTTTTTTTATGTGACAACAAAAGTGAGAAAACCATTCTCACTATTTCTGCTAAATATATATGAAATCCTGAGAGCTCAGTTGGCACCAAGAAAGACCAACCAGAGGTTAATGAGCCTTGCTCAGCTCAACCTTTGACCTGCCTTAGCAGCTGCTCTCTGACAGAGTGGCAGCAAATGCTACAACCATATTTCATGAGTTCAACATGACGACAAAATACAAATTAAATACAGGGTTTTGAAGACATGTACCAGCAAAAAAAAAAAAAAAAAAAGCTGAAAAAATTATAAATAAATAACAATTTAAAAAAAAAAAAAAAAACCTGAAAAAAATTATAAATAAATAACAATTTAAATAATAATGACAATCTGAAATATGTGATGTGCATTGGTATTAAACATCTTGTACTGATAACCGTAAATAAAACCATTGCATTGTGTTTTAAAAGTTTTCAAGAGGCACTGTATAAACTATGAAGTGCAGATACGTAAACATATTCCTTATATACCTTAATTTCAACCTTTTTGTGCATTTTTTTTCAGCTAGCTGCAGATGTGGTGCACGACGAAGGCGGTGATACAATTTCATATCATTCTGGTTTCTTCTGGACTTGCTACTTTGGACAGATGTTTGATAGCAACTTAAACAAGACGGCAGCAGTTGTGTTCTGTGAGTGAGCAACAGTTCTTTTGTTAGACCTAGCCTCTTTTATCACTAAGCTTACATCTTTTTGAAACGTTAAGAGGAGTTACTCCTGTTTCAGATTAATTTTACCTTAGTGTCCAAAAACCCTTAGACATTTAAATGATCTCACTGAAAAATTACTGATATTTAATTCTTTTATATATATTATTTTGATGATTTATCATTATTATTTTTAATTATTTATGTTGCCTATATGCCACTGCAAAGTACTTTTCTTCTCAGGTAAAACTCTTTGAACTGTTGTGCTACTAAAATGTGCTATATGAATAAACTTGCCTTGTCTGTTAAAACAAGTTTGATAAAGAATCGACAGACTCTTCAGAAAACTAATACTTACTGTAGATTACTTGAAAGGTGCAATTAAAGTAAAATCATCTTATAAGAAGTTGGTCAATTGTGTGCCTTATTTCTTTGTCACCCTAAGCTGAGGTTAAAAAGTGTCATCAGTTCCTACAGAGTAGGAGTAGATTATTTAAGTCTGTTATCGTCGATAGAATTCCCCCTAACTTCTCATGTGACTGGTTGAAGGAGGCAGCTTCATGTGATGTTATTCATGTTGCCTATCAGCTGGTTGTGTGTCATCTGCTTTTTTAATGGTGACTTTGAAAATTGAAACTATAACCAGACATGGTCTCTGAAGTTATAATTTCAGAATTTCAAACAAGTTATAACTATGAAAAGCATCAACTAGGTAATGAAAAGTAGGTTGCATATCTTTAAGTAAAAAAAAAAAATTAAAAAAAAAATGTTGTAGGTTATCAGATTAGTAAAACTAATTTCTGTTAACTTGGTTTGATGCATCCATTAGTTATGGTTTAGAAATATGTGCATATCTTTTTTTTTTCTGCAGCAAACAAGAATTTTGTAAAAGCCTGCTACCCTTCCTACCTGTACCCATTCCCCCAGGAAAGTCCTACCAACAACACAACAAATGATAATTCAGCTATCAGTAAGTACTATCTATACAATTAAAGAAATGATGCAGCTGTTCTGAGCAGCAGGTTAACATCTCATCTGTTTAGTCTACAGAGGCTTCTGGAGTGTCTTCATGCTTATTAGTGTGGCGACGGTAGCTATTGGAGGGTTCCTCATAATCTGTGCGGCTCCTTTTGCTAACCACTGCTTGTACAAAGCAGGAGGTGGACTCTTCTTGACATCTGGTGAGTTTAATCCAGGGTATAAAAAATAAAAGCCATCTCCTGGAGTGAATATGAACAGGAAAGGTATTAATGTGCATAACTCTCTAAAGATCATGAATTAGTAGAAATCAAACTTGTATCCTGGCATAAATTAACCCATCTTCAGTTTAATTTACTCTTTCAAGCTAATCAATAATGGCTATAAAAAAAAGATGTCTTATTCTTATTTTTGTGTTGGTAAAATAAGGTCAAGTTCTATCTAATACTCAAGCTAAATAGCGAGACAAACAGGCTTTTTTATTTTAGGATGTTTAAGACTAGTGTTCTTTCCTATAAGAATTCAAAGTGAGCTAAAAGGTTGCAGGACTGTTTAAATGTAAGATGCAGAAGGGTTTACAATTTTGATTGTCTAAGTCAGACAAAAGGGAAAAGAAAAACACAACAGAAGGTTTAAGTTTGTCACCTTTCTACATCTGATTGCCACCAATACACTTTTTTTTTTAGGCCAATACAGTAGTATTGCAGGGTTTTACTAAAAGAAAATTATAGTTTAGCTTTTTGATGCACATAACATGACAACCTGTGAACACCATCAAAAACAATGATGTGTTTTAGAAGCTATTCTAATTATTCTTGACTTTACGTGAGGTGGACCCACCTTATTGTTGGCCAGCAAACACCTTTTTTCTTACTACTGCATTTGTTGTTTCTGCAATGGATATAGCACTTAGACTTAGATTTATTTGTCATTTTGTTTACACAAGTGTAAAACAAAAAAGAAATTTCATTTAGAACAGCTCTGTAGACATTTTTTTGTTAAGTTCAGCCTTGAAAAACAGTAAAAATATATATAAAAACGATAATACAAACATATGACTGTAAATTTACAGTTCTAACATTTCAGGTTTTTTTTCTTTCTTCTTTTTTTTTATTTTTACTTTTAGCTCACTTTTGATTCACATTTACATGGCTGAGGTTTAGTTGTCTCTGTGTCTTCGAACACTGGAGCCATCACAGGTGACTGATTACCCAGAGATCAATTTTGAACTACTTATGGCAAAAGTTGACAGAAGAAAGAAAATCCTAAGAAAATTTGGACTACCTGTGTAATATCTGAGATAAACATAATATACTGATGCAGGATATAAAATTAGGCTTTGTGAAGCTAGATTTTAAGATTTCGTTTTGTATACACTGTGTATGTACAAAATGACAATAAAGTCTAACTCTAAGTCTTTAAGTCTAAGATGAGAAAGACGTTAAATTACTAAACTAGTTCATTGTGGATAAATAATGAGGTCATCCATATGCTAAAGGGGACAGAGGAGCAAAGGCTGGTTGTTGGGAAAGTTCAACCAGTTAGATTTAAAGGTGAAAACATTACAGAGCTAGAATTGAGTATTATGTTCAGACCATCGTGTCCAGACACCCATGCTTAGAATGAAACTTTGCAAGATTCAAGTCTCACCTCTTTTCTTCACCAACAGGTTTTTTCCTGCTGGGTGTTGTGGTGATGCATGTGGTGTGGCTTCAGGCCCTGGATGTGATCCAAACCTACATTGAACACAGTCGCTCTCACCATTGTCCAGACTTCACACTGACCCTAAGCTACGGTCTGTCCTTTGTGTTTGCCCCCATCGGCGTCCTCTTCTCCTTCTTGGCGGGCCTGCTTTTTCTGCTCATCGGTCGAACTGTTCGGATCCACCACTGAATGAAAAGCTTACTGTTTTTACTCATGCAAGATGCTGTGTCAATTGGACGTTCTGTTTTAATCTGTTAAATTTGAACACACTGATCTGAGAGAAACATTTTGTTTTGTTTTCTTATGTGGAGCTAATAGAAGTCAGCCTGAGAAAGAGTGCATTTGAAAAGTAGCTATACCCTTAAAAATTTTGAGGTTTCTCTTATAACCTAAAACTTATAAGTTTTTTTTGTTTATCTGTTTTTTATCTTTGTGTGACATATCCAACACAGATTAGTACATAAAAGTGAAATGCAAAGAAAGAGAAATGCATTTCTAAAAATAAAAAATGAAGAAAGTGTGGTGTGCTTTTTATGTGCTATAAAATTGGAGTTGAAAGGATTATGCTGTAGGGAACCTGTAAAATACAAATAATCCCTAGGAGACATACAAGACTTAAAGTGATGAAAACAATTAATTTTCAAGCTTAGATCCTGTTCTAAAAGTAAGATGGTTGAGATCAGGACAAATATCTGTTCCATTAGCCCAGTCAAAGTGAGCTTGTGGCAGTAAATGACAAAATCAATTTTCCCTTAAATAGTCTATATGAATTCATATAGAGGTAGGTAGGATCTGCAAGGTAATTGCAGCAAAAGGGGATTTTACAAATTATTGACCTCTAAATGCTGAATATGAATGAATAACATACTTCTCGATTATTATATTTAGAAGATTTTAAATGTCAGGAATCAATATTTCTTCTTCACTTCTCTATTATACAGTATGTTTGTTTGTCAGTCATATAAATAATAAGAATTGTCCAATAAGGAATACTGAGATTTATGTCTTTAAGAGTTGTAAAATCATTTGCTCAAGGCTCTCATAAGTAACTTTAAATATGATACCGATTGTGTAGGAATTGTGTTTTTTTTATTATTATTATTATTATTCAACTTATTGAAGCTTCATTTTGGACTTATTGAATACGTTTCTGTATGCATTTCTTATTTGATAGAATTACGTATCCGAGGCTTGGTCTAGGATTATCCTTGTACATTTTCCAAGCATTTTTAGCTGTGTATTTGCGACTGTGTTAAGCAACAATGTCTATAGGAGCTTCAGTAAAGGAGCATGTTGGTTTGTGTAACTGTGTGGTTAAAGTGAGACCTGCTTTCTTCAACATGTGATTATAAGAAAGTATTAGGTAAAAGAGCTTGGGTTGTTTAAGAGATGTGCTGTTTGCTTTATGCACAGAGCTATAAGTAGCCTTTGTTTGAAGTTATATATTGCTACTTTTGGTCCAGCTTTTCATCACTGAAAAACTTTTAATAGACTATGTAATATAGAAAATTATTTTAAGTCTATTTGCATCTATTATATTATTTTCTGAAGAGTCATGGGATTCATGATGAAGATAAAATGGTAAAGTTTTCTGGTGACATCACTCCAATATGATGACATCACCGGGCAAGTCTGGGGTGACTCCTGTCTGAAGCAACAGTTTTATGTTGACACTGTTTTACACTATTTGCTGCAAATAATGTTATTGCCACTCCAATAAAAGTGTGCTCTATGTTACTGCATATCTTTCAGTGTGTCATGATGGGTATCTGGTTACTAGCCCACATGCAGAACACAACCGGAGACAGGGTAAAAGTTCAAAGGTTTATTTAAACACACAGGTTTGAATACAGAACTGGTTCAGGGGATTTTCTGGTCCAGGACTGGTTACGACTGATTCTCACTGTTCAGAGGTTTGAGCAGAGCGGTAGAGGGGGAAACCTGGAGGGTCCAGAGGCTGACGGCAGGCTGAGGGCTGACAGGTTTGATTCTCCAGGGTTCTCCCGTGATCAGACAGACTGGTTTCAGACAGAGAAACTCTTCCTGAGTATCAGGTAATCAGGGAGTCTAGATTCAGGCAGGCAGATTGGCTCAGACTTGCTAACCATAACTGGCAAAACACTCTGGCGCTGGNTCCTGTCTGAAGCAACAGTTTTATGTTGACACTGTTTTACACTATTTGCTGCAAATAATGTTATTGCCACTCCAATAAAAGTGTGCTCTATGTTAGTGGATATCTTTCAGTGTCCTGTTTGGCTTAAAAAATCATAATCCTCAAAATAAATAAATAGGTCTTTTTTCAGCAGGTATAAATGTTAAGTAAATAATAAAAAAAGACCCACTTTCAAGTAGAGTGGTTAAGTAACAAGTTCATGCTTCCTTTAAGTCCCAGACTTTTACATATTTGTGCTTTTAAAGGTGTTCTTTTTTCATATTTATGGGCTATGGACCAATCATGGTTGTCAAACTTTTTACTGTTTACTTAAATAAGAGAGTTTAGTGTTAAAAAAAACAATTACTCACGGTATAAATGCAAATATTTTCTTTTATTTAAAAATTTGTATAAATAGCAAAATGAAGAAATTTGCAGGACTAAATAATAGTTCTTTTTTTTTTAGCCACGGAAAATGTACTAAGGATTAATTTTAAATTATGTGTCTATTTTCAAATTCATATGCAGTGCAGTTCTTATAAATTTGTTTCTATCAATACTTCTTGTATGTATTTTCGCTCTTAAAAGTCTTGGATCAGAAACAAATATTACAAATTGGTAAAAGCCCTTATTTCTGCTAACACTGATTATAGCCCCAATGACTCCAAGTTGAGGTACAATCTAAAGAGCCGTTTTCAGCTTTATTGCCACAAAATTAAAATTATGAAAGGCTGCAAAAAACTATGTAAAAATACACTTTCATTCTATTGGCTTATATAATTTCAGACTAATTATTTCCCATTTGCAAGTTATGATTACAAAAATATATGTATATTTGCCTAATGCCAAATATAATATTTTTTTATTACTTAATTTCTCAAATTGACATTCACAAATACTTCATTTGATCAATATAGGAAAACACAGATTGTGATATCATGGATATTCATGGATTTGATCAGTTAGTTTACCATGCCTAAATTCACTGAAGGCTCAGCTGAAAATGTATTTTAATGCAATACCTCATAAACGGTTCCACCTTGTTTGAGATTTTTGAAAATAGTCTAAAGAAAATTCCGCAAAGACACAAAGAAGTGAATTGTGGACCACCACAAACCTGCTTAAACTTTTTGAAACAACTACCTAATGCTTGAAAGCTTTATACTCACTATTCAAACATTTACACAGAGATATAAACTCCATGGGCTGTATACAGCAACTTTTCTGTTCCGACAGGATATATTAATTTTAGGGGGTTTGTTTCCATAAAAATCGACATGTTTTGGTGGTAAAAGTATAATTTCCAAAGTAACAGTAAATGGTCTGTGAAGATGCTGGCTAATGCAAGGAAAATAGTCACCATCCAAAGTTAAATCAGTTCCATTTGGACATCATCTCAAAAGAAGAAGTCAAGAAAGAAGCCGTTGCTCAAAAATATGGCAGATTATAGTTTGAAATACATGTATGACATAAGACTGAGGCGTTTTGCCATAATAGACATTTCTAAAACGAGGAACATTCCATTGCTCTTAATACTATCTTAACTATGGGGTGGCACTATGTTGTTTGCTGCACCTCTCAGAAACAGAACAAAACCAACTTTTCTCAAGATGTCATCTATATTTCTAAGCACCATCTCAAGAATTTACTAGGATGTCAAAGTTTGGGTGCAAATAGTTTGTCCCAATGGAAAAATAAAAAAATGTTGTCAATTAAAAATGTGCATATGAGCATGGTCTGGCGACCTCCAAGACAGGATGGTCTCAGGACCAAAATTTGAAGGAGCAGAGAAAAAAATATTCTCTACAAATATTTGGTGGATTGTAAGCTGATAAGTCTGAAAACCATCTTATTAATTAGCCAGAAATAAATTCCATTAAAGTCTAGAGCAGGATTTATTGGCTACAATAGGATTATCAGCAATACATATCTAACTATAAGAGATGTACATAAATCTCCTTTTTATTTAGTGTAAACAGAGTAATCTGAAACTAGTTTTCCAATCAGACTAGGGAAAACTGGATACCCACCATCTTTAAGAAATATATAAAAAATTACAGCAAAAAACCACAAGCTCTTAAAAAGAAAACTATTATATCAATGATCAAACCTTTATAATGTCTTTCATATATTTTTGAAAACCATGACATTTTCCAATTTTCTTATGATGTTCTAAGTCATAAAGGAAGCTCACTAGAGATTTAATATTACAAAAAAGAGGCCCTTGCCTGAAATATGGTGATATCAAAAAAGTAAGAGAAGTGATAGACCACCAGATGGCAGTGCTTTCGTAGGAGTTTCCATATGTTGGCCTTCAGAGGGAGAGGGAGAAATCCCATTTTGCCAATCTGAGGCCTGTGTGGAGAGTATGTGGCGTTATGCATTTAATTACAACTTCAGAGCTCAGATCTGTAGATGAAAGAATTCACACCTTGGCTTGACAGACTATGGTAATTTCACTCATGAATGGAGCATTTGATCAGGATCTGAATGTACTCCTGTGTTGATTCGTGTGCGTCTGCATCAACTCTGTGCCTTTCAAGACTTATAATGTACTTATCACAGGCGGGGAAATGCATCTGCAGTTTGCCTCAGAATGCTGGAGGGAGTGACACAATGTGAGGTGCTGATTATTTTTGTGAAACTGACTTTACCCCACACAAAAGACCCAAATGATGGAAGTTTCCACTTTTACATTTTTGAGATTTTCTTTGTAATTACTGCCCTTCGTTCTGTTCTGCATCATCTTCAGCTGAGCCATGTGAGAATCCAACCTCTACAGATCAGGTGGACAAATGACAATAAAATGTAGGATAAGATCATTGGATTTGTCCTGTTTGAGGTGAGAGTTGTCCTTCCATACAAGTCACTTCTATAAAAAAAATATTTCTTACATTTTGGACCTCTTGATTTAAATAAAATCCTAATTTGATTAATAGAAAACATGTGACTAATTTTTTCAAGCATACCCAAGTAATACAGGATGATTAGGAGGGAGAAATGAGTAAAAGGTGGAGGTATAATGCATGAGCTGAGCAGCCTGGCTGCTGGAGAAGTGGGGCCTTGCAGTCGGTAATGTCATCAGAGTGGGAGTCCCAGCTGAATTCAGCACTGTTCTGCATGATTGCCCATGATAATTGTGTGTTGATAGGGAGCGCCGGAGATGGAGTATAATTTCCACCGAGAGATTCCTAAACAAATACCTGTGCTCAGCAGAGGGATGGAGTGCAGCAGGAGGTGAGGAGAAGAATAGCGGATGAGGAAAGATAGAGGATGAAAGGGTAACACTTCCAGAGAAGCTAGATGAGGAGCAGGGGAAGGAAGGACGAAGCTGGACAGGAGGAAGTGGTTTTACTGCAAAATCCTTCACACATTAAAAATTAGAGGAGAAAAGTCCTGCTTTCTGATGGGATGGCAGTAGCCATTCATGAGAGAAAACTCATAAACCATGTAGGGGGAATCACTTATTTGTTTACATTTACAATACATATATATATATTTCATTACAAAAATACATGGAGTGAAGTAAAAATTTTTCTGTGGTTTAAGGCTGATTCAGACTAATTAACATAATCTGTGGTTGAGGTCAGTCTGATCACAGACACCTCAAAGTAACCTATCAGTAATTATATTTACTAATTTCATTCATTCAATTATTTGTTCCTACAGGGAGACGGGTCCTTATTTGAACAGGCATCATTCATTTTAAATAGACTGAAAATAAATAAATGCGCAGCAAATACAAAAAGTACTGCAAATATAAAAAGCTGCAAACACATAAATATTGCTAACACAGAAAATAAATAAAATAAAATAAATAAATAAAAATGAAAACATATGGTAGATAAAAATTTTAATTTGTATAAGAATATATATATATATATATATATATATATATATATATATATATATATGATGGCTGTTATTCCAATTAAAGATTGCTGCGATCATATAAAACTAAAAAGGAGGCATGCTTGCTATTGCAGGCCGTCTCATTTTCTTGGGAATGTTTAAAAAAAAAGGAAAAAGGTTTTGCCAATCTATAAAATTATTTAATATTTTTTTCAGTAAGTTGCATTTGCATAGTGTGTTGGTTTTATGTTTTAAGTGCTAAAGGATTAACAGAATATAGGCTTCATTAATTTATCTAATCAAAGAGGTTTAAACAAAAAGGAAATCTCAATGCAAAAAACAAAGCAAAGTATAAACTTACATTGTTAAATTTGCTTATATATGAAAAATAGGAAGTAAGTGATTTCAAGTGACCATACCGCTGCAACAGTCGGTAGAAAAGGGTGTTTACAAATACTTCAAAATTAGGGCAGAAGGATAACAAATGTGCTAAAATGTCAACATAAAGACTGTCTGATACTAAAAATTGATTTCCCTTAACAAGCTATACCTTAAACCCTATTTTCTCTTTGTTTAAATAAAATGCATCTTTTTATTAATTCCAGTTTTTGATTGTTGTTTTCTTTAAAACAAAGTTATTGTTTTGATAGGAGGCCAGAAAAATGCAGCCATGTGACCATCATGTATGACTATTGCTAAGTAGATTCTTATGATGTGGTCAACGCCTGATGAGCTCAGCTCCCAGTCATTCCCTTTCCTGTTTAACCTTGAAGGAGGTTTGAGCTAATTGGAAAACAGCCTCTGCCTGAGTGCACACACCTTATGGCATGTAGTGTAGTTATCATAGCTTATCCCGCAACTTTATCATAATCCCCAGCGACACGCAAAGTCGGATATAATTTAAATCTGATTGCTTTCAACTCTCAGAAAAAGCTAAAAGTATTTGAATTGCATGAACAATATGGCAAGTCATATTACACGCTGCTCTCCTCTTTAGAGGTAGTTTTACATAATTTCCCATTCTTTTGAAATAATGAATAGACAATGGGTCGCATAATTGTGAGAATTTACAATTCAGACGACTGTGTGGTATAATCAACATGCATAATTCAGAGAGTTGAGCACATAGGTCAGCGGCGATGGCGTAACTTGGTTTGTCAAACACAAAAAGCTAAAAATCCACACTTCAATTGGATGCAGCAAAAAAAAAAAAGCAAAAAAAAAAACGATCCAGACAAAAGTTCATAGAAGGACCTCATCCAGTTTTCTAACGCAGCTCTCATATTCAGACGAGAGACTCTTTCAACGTAGCCTGCAAGTTGAGGAAAGCTCACTGATGTGTAAAGCAGCACCGGCTGCCTAAAAGCAGTTATTACATTGTTGGCCAGTGAAAGCTACACCTGTATTGAGTGGATCCTCTCTGGCCCCTTCACATCCTGTGGCCTCGCACCTCAGCTTGTGCATATAAATGACATTCCAGAGAGCGTATGGACTCTTGTTCGTACACAAGGTCTCTTGTTTCAAAGGCATGCTAATGTCTGTCACTCCTCTCTCTCTTTTTAAACTGCCAGAGCAACCGTGAAGGGGATGATTGGAACTCTACAGCTGCTTTTTCCGTCCTGAATATTCAAATGTTCCCCATATGGATCCACAAGTCTGAAAACTTTACCATAGTTTTCTGTTTTAGAGATGATTTCAGGTTTGGTGTCTTTTGAGAGCAGGAACTGTTAACCGTTAAGGTAGGTGTTCGGATGACGATCTTCAGGGATGCCCATGTAGTACAGAAAGGCCTCTAGTTCTCTAGTTTTTCTAACTTTCTTTGGAATTCTTCTGTTTTAGCTTTAGGAGGTTCAGCTCTCCATTTGATTTTTGCTTCCCCTCAAGCCATTAATTAATGCTTCAGTACAAACAGCCGACGGATTTGGTTATGAATATTCAAATATGACTCTCTTGCATATCATTTCTTATGCAGTGTTCTAACACTGAGCTTTGGTGAGCTGCAAAAGACTAGGCTCTGTGCGGCACGTGTATCCGTTTCAGTGTGAACAATAAACCTGCAATCTGCAGTCTTTTCTGCTTATTGTTTTTTTTTTATGAGGTAAGATTTTAACACCATGAAATGTGAGAGTGTTCTCCTGTTCTTGAGTTGTTTCAGATAATTTTTGCATTTATTTGAAGGCTGGACAAAACCAAATCTTCAACATGAATATTTAGACAGATTGTACTTGTAGAATATTAGATGTTGTGTCCTCATGCATCTTGAACCTCTTTTTTATGCCGTATTCAGCATCAGTTTTCAAGATATTTTTTTGTTGGTTTTAATGATTTTTTTTTAGGTATGCTGATACAGTTGGAGCAAAGAATGTGTATATTCTAGGTTCAATGCTAGATTGACTCACTTTTGGATTCCTTCTGGCTATACTGTCTATCTCTAAAAGTCACATTGCAGCTATCTTCTTATGAAGCAGAGATGTCATGTCATTTTTAACTGTAGAAAAGATCTGTTTAAAAGTTAAAATGATGTTGTTCTACTGTTCTACGAAGTTCAACCTCAAGTGGACTAACTCTATTAAATATTTTGACTATTAACAAAAAGAGCCTTGTTTTTTTTATGGTAGCTTAAAGGCTAATGTCAAACTACTGATAAATACAGGCCAGAAACAACACAAAATCTAAAAGGCAAAACTTTCCTCAGCTGTAGAGTCCTAAAAAAGCAGATTTCAAAGCATTGATCATGCTGCAACAAAGGGTTTTGCTTAAAGGTTTTTAACCCACTTTCTTTTACATAGTTATAATTTACAAGATCCTTTTCAAATATTTGTTATTGTTATTATTATTAACAACAAAAAAAGTGTATTCTCCTCCAACAAAAGAAAATAAGGGTTATTAAGCATAACAGTACAAGATAATATGTGAAAGAAAACTAGTTAACTTCTTCTCTGAACTGAAGCTTGTTAATATTTTCAGCTAAAGCTTTAAGATTTTGTTAATATTTTACATGTAATAATAAAAAAGATATAGAATTTTTTTTTTTTTTTTTTTACAGGAAATCCTGATTAGATTTTTAGGGTAAAGTGGTTTTCTACATCCATACTGTTATTTGCACATTTTTCTTTAAATTCTGTTAGCAAATGGGGTGCTGCTTTTCTTTTTATATTGAACATTATTTATTTAATGAAAGTATGCATCTTTCAATAACTGCAAATTTGTTTCAAATGATTTCTTAGTTGTGTTTATCCGTGATTTTAGTTTTTTCCTATTCTATAGTCTTGCATGTACCATGCCTTTATTGCCTACTTACTTTGCCTCTACTTTTTTACCTAAATTTCCCCTCTATTGGTATTTCCATTCTGCTGATAATATATAACTTCTGGGTTCATAATCGGGTAAACATGACAGCAAGAGTTTTTGCTGCTTTGTTACATTTAGTTGAGACTTAACAATTTGTTTTAAAAACATACATATTTATTAATTATATTTTTCAAGAGGGGGGCGACTGTCATATCTGTTTGTGTTAAACATGTCAGTGTGCATTAAATCATTGAAAAATAAGCAGGCACAAGTTATACTTATCATCATTAATAGAAAATAAATATACAATTCTAATTTTGCTATTCAAATGATGCCCACGCTCTTTGTTTTCCTCTTCATGTGTATTCATAAGCAGCGCCTCGAATGCAACCTCATTTTGTGGCAGCAACGTTCATGAAAATGATGTATTGAAATCACAGCAGCACGAACACGGGCCTGTTATTAACACTTGAACTACATCTGAGTAGAAGTCGCTTTGATTGGAACGGGGACAATGTTTATTTATTTATTTATTTATTTTTTACAGCAAGGCAACCATGGAATTCCTTTGGGCACAGGTTTCCTAAGAACAGTACAGAAAAGATATCTTGTGTCTGCAGAAAGTTAGCAACATATTGATAAGAAATTTTTAACTTCATCAAAAACATTTTATGTCTATCAAGCTGTAAATCAGAAGTTAAAGACATGCAGGTAAACAAAAATGTACAGTTTATGTAGATTGAACTGCAAAAGAACATGAAAATACCTTGCAGAGGCATGTAATAAAGGTTACCTGCAGATTCCCCTTTTTCTTCCCAAAGAAGCAAAATCCATAGATGGGCTATAGCTTGAAATGAATGTAAGTAAAAAAACATCCCACCATCCTTGCACTTCAGCTCTGCACCCGAAAAAGGCTCCACATATGTCAGGATCCTGTGGCTGCTGTTGATCTTTTATACCGGTTTCAACTTGCAAAATTATACCTTTGACCTCAAGTAAGACTGACATTGCTTGAAAGTAAAATCCTTTATGGAAAACATGCTGCTTTGGTTTGCAATGGTAAAACTAGACTTTATATTAATGGAAGTATAATGAAATCCATAGTTGGGACGGTGCAGAGAGGAGAAAGCAGTGAATAATCTACCCCTATGCACATAATGAATATGTTCATATATTCATTTATTAATTTATACTTTTGGATCTGCATTTATCCTTTCTAATTATAACCTTTATTTAAACTAATGTTTTACTTTATCATCAAAGTTAATCATGGCAACAGCAAGCATACACGTTTAACCAGGATATTTTTTACTGTTTTCCATCACATACAACACATAGCACTCAATCTCTTCTTTTTAGTGAACACCAACATTGCACATCCACGGTCACCTTCATGTTTTTATACACTTCAGATACTTTTTTATTTTATCTCAAGACAAGCTGGTAGAAGTTGGATAAACATTAAACAAATCTCTGAAGAGTTCTCCAAAGTTTTATAGAAAATGCCAGTGCGAGAAGGTTGCTGCCGGTCTTGAGGAAGCTAGAGTCACATGCCAGAGGGACCAGATGAGGGCTGAAAATGTTACCGTTGATAAATAAACATTATTTAAAAGATCTGTCAGCTCCTGTTAGAAGCAAGCTGTGGTTCATTTGTTTCGCTGCTCTCAGGGTATAAAGAATATTTATTCACTCTCCTGAATGACATGAATAATCACAAATAGCATTTTACCAAAAGCCACAGGGACACACACACACCCCACCCCCACCTACACACACACAAACACACACACACTCGTTCTGCGATCGTAGTAAGAACCATGTGTTGACTCCCATTGATTTCCATAGATTTTTTCAGTCATTTTCAACTCTTTCTATGCCATAACCCTAAACCTAACCCTAAACCTAACCATTACCAAATGCATACCTCACCGTAACCCTAACCCTAACCAATTGACACCTTAGTCCTAAACCTAACCATTAGCAAAAAAGCACGTGAGGACCGCCAAAATGTCCTCACTTTGCAACAACTGGTCCTCAATTTGATTTTAAAATTGGAAAAATAGTCCTCACTCTGAGGACTAGACAGGTACACACACACACACACACACACACACACACACACACACACACAGTTTATGTTCCTCTATCCTCTCGGGGACCTTCTGTTTACTTTAATTAATTTCTAACCCATTTCCACAGCCTAACAGTGAACCTAACTCTAACCCTAACCCTTAATGTAACCTATTAATTTGTAACCCATTTCTACAGCCTAACCGTAACACTAGTATTGCACCTAACCCAGGTTCATACCTACCTCTAATCCTCTAACCTAAACTCAATTAACACCTTAATCCTAAACACCTAAGCCTTAAACAACTTTTAAGTTAAAAAAGTAAAAAAAAAAAAAAACACTTTGTTTTTTACAAGTTTAAAGACGTTTCACTTCCCACTCAGGAAGCTTTTTCAATTCAAAATGTCAGAATTAGCGTTGAGTTCCAAGCTTCATTCCAAGTTTTTGTGAATGACTATGATCTGGATGAGTTTAGATTCTTCACCACATATGTCAACACTAGAGCACTCGGTCCCCAAGATGTGCTAAGATTTATAGAAATGTTCCCCACCATGTTATAAATACACAAACACACACAGCTTTGTTTTCATGACAGATGAGGACATTTTCATTGACTTGCATTCATTTTATATGGCCTAACCCAGACCCTTACTTAACCCTTTTACCAACATATACCTAACACTAACCCTCAACCTGACCCTAACCCTACCTAAAAGAACAGAACTTTACCACATGGGGACCAGTTCAATGGCCCCACATGTACCTGTAAGCCCCCACATGTAGGATATTTTACAAGACACTTCCTCTATATTGTAGGTAAAACAAGACCACACACACACACACACACACACACACACACACACACACACACACACACACACACACACACACACACACACACACACACACACACCCACAAGCATGACCCTACCACTCTCACCCCATACTGTATAAGCACATTATAACTTAGAAAATTTTTTTATGATTTACATACTGATGATTTAGATTTATTTCCATTAGCAAACAACTTGAAGTTTAAATGTTACATACTTGTAAGCATGAATGTCAGGGAAATAAACTCCCAGTTCTAACATCTTAAATGTGGTTTGACCAGCAGAGACAGATTCAAGGAAGGGAAACTTCAGCAGAAATATTCCAGAAATAATTTACATTAAACTTTTTTTTAATAAAGAAAAATTTAACACAGTTATATTGTATTTTCTTTAAAAAATAGTCCTTAAATGTAATTTAAATTAAAAAGAAATTGTCCTTTTAATAGAAAAAATTAACCTGACATTACCTTTTTGAAGTTTATCCTTTGAGTGTTGACTGTTGTACTGTTAAAAGAATGTGTAACATGGATACAACTGGATGACTTGGCTCACTGTTGAAATCACGATTGCTGGAAATCAGGATTGCAGCTTTACAGATCAGTTTCAAAGAATAAAGAGAACATTAATCTCTGCAAAACTGAGCAGAAAGACAGACAGGAAGCTCGCTCCAGCACCTCACAGGGTAAAGATCACTTTAGCAACTAAAGCAAAAACAATCGAGAAATATACAGCCATACATAGCAATACCTTTGAAATCATTTTGCCAAGGTCAAAACCCTTTGGTTCACGTAAACCATCTAATGTATTTTCATAATCTTGTATAAAAGTTGGACACTCTGAAAAGGTGTTGACATTTTCTAAGTCAGGACAAAAAAAGACTATCTTTGTTATTATTTGCTTTTA
>NW_015151110.1:48798-68655 GCF_000732505.1 Cyprinodon variegatus
CTCTCTCTCTCTCTCTCTCTCTCTCTCTCTCTCTCTCTCTCTCTCTCTCTCTCTCTCTCTCATACTTGCAGCCTAGATGAGCCACATAAATATTTCCACATGCTGCAGAAAATACAGCATGCAGTCCTTCTATAGATCTTCTTATATCTCTCTGAATATTTCGAGTTATTTCAAACTTTTAACGATACTGAAAACTACGGTGGCTGACAGTTGCAACGTTTGCAGCATTTGCATTAGTTTTTATTTGTGACTGCAGCATTTACTCACTTGCATTTATTATTATCTAGAGACTACTAATAACAGGAGGTGAAATGTAGCTCCAGAAGAGCCAAGCGTGTGGTGATGTCACAGGTACGCTTCTGTTCCAATTGACCGATATATTTGCTGCGTGCTCCGGTTATCCCCGAGTCCATACTTTCCTGTGTTCTTCTCAAGAACATACTTGGCGAGGACATGAGTCCATACTCACGTTCTTGTGAATTGAGAAATGGCTGAATTCATGGGCTGCATCGTCCAAGGACGCGGTCTACCTAGACTGGATCCTTCGAAGTCAGTGAAAATAAGGAGACCTGAAGAGTTTTGGCTGTGAATTCAAACAGGTCTGGCCTTCCACGGCTTTCACCACCGTATGCTCTGTCATTTAGTAAACATGAGAGTTGACACACAAAGCAGGAAAAGAATGAATACCGAACTTTCTTTTACCGAAAATTGTGGGGTTTTTTTTATTTTTCTTTCTTTTTTCATTGTAAAGTGAACAAAAACTACACTCATGAGAATACAGAGTGGAATAATGGGGACAACCACCTGAAGCATGAACAAATTACTCTGTATTATTACTTTGGTCATGCTTACTTTAGTTCCCAATGGAAACTACTAGACACATCTGCAATCAGCATCAATTATTTAAGATTTAGTGAGAACTTCACCATTTAAATTTGCGAGAGCTATAATTAAACTGACAATGGCCACGTGGATGGCAGCTGGATGTTATAATACATCGGGTAAAAGTGAAAAAAAGAGTTATTTTACCTTTCCGATTCATGATCCTCCACGGACGGGTTCGTCATTGGATTGCCAACTTGAAGATGGAGGATTTGCCATCAAACTTCTGGGCTGAGAAAAACTACATAATATGTAGTCAACATTTCTGAGAATGTTTTCAAGATGACTTGGATAATAGCACGTTGTGACAAACACCAGATACAGCAGTGGGACTTGCTCAACAGCCGTTACCACACCATAACGTCACAAACCAGTAAGTGGCAGAAGTGATCTTTGATAAACATGGATGTCTCCAGTAAAACACATTCAAATGAAATTACTCTTAATTAAAAACACTTATCGTGTATTGAATAGTATGTAATAATTTCATATTTAAAGTACTTTCAGAAGTTTGAATTCTGAATATGGCTGGACTTTAAAATACAGAGCTGCTAGTAGAAGTCTGTTAAAAATAAAATAATAAAGCGAAAGTAAAAATTATCTGAAAAATGTGAAAACACAATTTTTTACATTTATACTTTACAAAGTGTGTATAACATACATCGGAGGCTGTTTTATTGTTTTTATGTTTATCCATATCAACACTTGAAAGTTATAATTTTTTATAAAACCTCCATTTACACTAAGAACTAAAAAAATAAAAATAAAGAAAGAACAGGTGATTTAATGAGGAGGTCTGCAGTTGTTTAGCATCAACATCCTGCTAATTTTCTATATTTCATGATAAAGAAAACAACAAATAAGACAGAAAGTGCTGGGAGGTAAAACGCAAAATAGCTTTTAATCATACTTTAAACATATTTATCAGCTCACCCATGAGTCCTGTTCAGTTCTCTCCAAATTTCAACATTAAATGTGTTAGCCATTAAAGATAAAACAGTAAAAACAAAAAAGTTGGTTAAAATACAGTGCTATGTGTTAGCAACACTTACCACATTAACCAGTAAATAAAATATTCCTAAACCTTATGTTTAAGAAAAATGCTTTAACGAAAGGATGCTTGTTTAATCATCAAATCCAGTTTAAATACATTAAGTAATTATAAAGATTATATTAAAGGCACATTTAGTTTTCATTTGAGTGAGCAAAACATGATACATTTGGTTTTCGTTTGACATACTTTTTGTTTATATGTTCATTAAAGAAATTAACAGATATCAGATTAAAACATTGAAATCTCTGCTAAAAAAATACATATTTACATACACATTGTCTGATTTTCTTAATTCAACATTATTTTTAACGTATTTATTGCAAATTAAATCTATGAAATTAACTCAAACAGCATAACTGCTCTTGATGGCAGTCACAGCGATGCAGTACAGCCCTTGACATTTTTTACAATTCAGTAAATGTAATGCAATATTGATGTACGTGAATGTTTTGAAATATGATGGTTATGGGATTACTGGGCCAAGCAAGAAGAAAACTGTATTTCTATTAAATCAGCTAATTGTGAGATATCCCAGCTTTTCACTAGTATTAAACGCAACATTATGGTTTAATATATCGGATACCCTAACTTTTCTCCAACCTTAAACATATCACCTCTTTGTGAAACACCCTGTGGAAAGTAAGGCCCAATCCCAACTGGCCGCTAAACACTAACCCTGAATACTAAGCCTCCATTGACGTGTTCCCGCGGACGGCAAGGTCCTCTTTGAAATAGCTTTATATGATCGTATACATGTTTTAAGAAAGTAAGGAAGGGGCAAGTGTTTAATTTTATGTCACCCTGTGTCACGCCCACCCCCCGACTTTCAATAAAGGCACCTTCCACAGCTGCAGGTGACAGTTGTGCATGTGCAGTTTACCTGTGTAGGTAACTTCTAACACATTTGTAGATGTCAAGGTACACATTTGAGCTTTGTGTGATACTCATTTGTGAATTGTGAATCTGTTTGAGCACGATTTTGTTATGTTCTCCCCTCTTGAGACTCAGAGTTTTTAGTTTTCAATTATCACTTATTCTGTTTTTTTGAGCTTTTATTTATTTTCTATTACATTCAAGCAGTCTTTAGATACTCTCTGTTGCCCCCCTGTTGCTTGTTTTCTTTCCCCTTGGCTTCCTTCTAGTTAGTTCCATTTACACCTGCTCCACATTCAGCTCAATAGCCCATCCTTTGTTCTGTTCCCCTTATATACACCACCTCTGCAGTCACTCAGTGCTGGTTCCTTGTTGTCATTAGTTGCTTCCTTGTCCTTGACTCCTCACGTAAGTTTTCTGTGATGTTTGCAGGTTTTTGGTTCTCAGTGTTTTTGTGTTTTTGGATGTTTGCCTGAGTTTTGCATTAAACCTACAAAAGCTCGTCTCTGCTTCACTGCATCTCTGCAAGCAACCCCACACACACACATTGACAGATTTAGATCCTTATATTTCCCCCCATTTACTTAGCTTTTTAGGTTATTTGATTGCGCAGTAGTTTTTAGGATAGTTTGACTGAATGTAGCAAAACTTTTATCTACACTTGGTCTACTTTTCTTTTTTTGACTGTAGAACTTTGATAGTTGTATGACTATAGAATTAATCCATTAACAAGGTGCTTCAGTGACAAAGTACAGTACCAAGGGGTTTATTAGCTATTGCTCCTTAGCTGTATAGTGTAAGGCCACACAGCTTAGAATTTCATGTTAAGTAAGGGGTTGACAAAAACATTTGATCCCTGTGGTTCTGATATAATATGATAGTGTTCCTAATACCTTATAGAGGGATATTATACAGGGTTATTTCAATACTTAATCAAAGATTTTAATTTTATATAAATCAAATTAAAGATAGGTCAAGAGTTTAGCTTTGTTGGGAAGCATTGCATTTATCATGCAGATAAAGAATCAAAGCCCTTAATCTAACCAAACCATGATTGAGTGCAACATCAGGTTTGATACATAAGCCATATTCCATATAAGCCATATATAGATGTGCCGCTGGGACTCTGAGACTATGCAGGTTCAAACATCTTTCATCTTCAAAAAATTTTTTTTTTCTTTTTTCATCTTAGGTGCACTATGAGTTCCTGCAAAATCTTTGATAAAATAAGGATGATAACCAAAGAGCAATGCTTCTCTGTTCTACTATATGGTGATTAAAGTGATACGTTTTAGCCTACACTGTGATTATTCATCAATTTCCACCTTTTTATCCTGCAATGGATTCAGTTTTGGTCTATATCTTATTTTTAAATTTTTATTTCTGTTATATTTTTATTAATATTTTTTTTCTTTGTCTGGTTTTCAGAAACATTTTGTCTATAATTACATACGCTGGTTCATCATTTTAGCCTGTGTCATTTAGGTCCTCTTATGTATGTTTCTTGTCTAAAGTTTCAGTTATTATACAGTAAATTGCACCTCAAAAAAGAACTCTACTTCTTGACTTGCCATGTATGTCAGTTAGCTATGTACTGAAGAATGCATGTAAAGTCTAAAAGAAAGTAAAATCCGTAACTCTAAATTGATAGAGCCTAAGGTCAGGAACTCTGAGTTTTCGGTTTCACAGCTGTTTTCATAGCGGCTGCTATGAATTAGTTCAATCAACTCTGAGTAGGTCCACTCAGAGTTGAACACGTGTGTAACAAGTATGAAAAGCTATTATCAGTGGAGCCCCAATTTGACGAGTCACCTTGATGGGAAGTGCCTATTTCACACCACTGGAACCAGAGATTTTAATGAAGAAATGGGAAAAAAAGAAGAATGTGTTTAAAAGAAATAGCTCCAAAGGAGAGGAAGATGGTGAGGGAGAAGGTTGCTGTTCAGATTAATGCATACATTTATATGAAGTGCCCTATGGCAGGCCCTTTTAACATTTATTAAAAGCACTCTCCTCTGTGTTGTTTCATTTGTAGATCTCTACAATAGGATTCTTACTGGTCAAAAACACATTCCTAGTTGGAGCAGTATTAATAGAGGTTCTAAATTACTAGATTATAATAGTACTAGATTACTATATTATTAGAATGTACCTTTGCAGACCATGCAATATGCATTCTTTGAGACCTTTATTGAGAAGTCACAATAAGGCAAGACAAGTTTATTTAAACAGCACAATTCAGTTTAAAAAAATTCAAAGTGCTTTAGATGAATTAAACATTAAAAGAGAAGGAAAATAACATCAGAATAAAAACAAAGATAAAACATAACAAAAACAGAAAGTAAAGCAAATTAAAGGCGCAAGCGGCATTAGGCTGACCTTGCAGCTCAGCTCCACTTGGCCTATCAAATGGTGCTACACCAATGTGGCCTTAATTCAGCCTTCTGACTGCAGTTCTAGCCCTTTCCTATCCCATAGGGTGTGCAGAGAAAAGCAAGGGATTCCAACAGTTAAACACAAGACTTCCTAATATCAGGGGGCTTGACTGAACTGATCTTAAAAATCTGTTTGTGGTGAACGCTGTTCTAAGATGACACACAATTTTTGTACAGATTTTGTATGTCTGAAGGTCAGAGTTTGATGCTTAGCCACGCCCACATGCTTCATTTTACAAAAGTTATTTTACAAAAATTATTTTTATAACTTTTTTGCCTTTTGATTGATCAGTTGATAAAAAGCAAAGTCTATAACTCAAAAGCTCCAGGAGCCCTTTACTGAGACACGACATGAGTCAATAAGGGAAAATGGCAAACTTTTTTCCAGTTTGTGGGGGTTGTTTTGTTCTTTTTCAGTTCCTCTGTGCATCCACCAGATCGTGCCATTGTTCTCTGCTGGTCTGGAGTGCTTCTGGTCTGCTGGTCTGGAGTGTTCTTTTCAACCTCTCACACCTGCAGCCTATTTGGTCATCACTTCCTGAGGAGTATTTAAGCAGCGGACTGTCTTTACTTGCTCGCCAGAGTGTTTGCCAGTATTGGGTACTCTAGCCCCTCAGAGTTTTGCTGAGTCATACTTTGAGTTCTAGTTTCTTCTGAGTCCTCAAGCTTTAACCAAGTTTCTCTTTGTGATTCTCCGGCAGAATATCCAGGATCCCCTGGATAAGCCAGGTCCTTCTAGCCTTGGAAGGAACTCTCTTGTCACACTGAGAAAGGAGTCAGTACTCCATATCTGAACGCCGTTCACATCAGTAACAAAGTGACAGTTTGCTCCGCTGCTCCTAAGGACCACAATAGTCTGCCTTTCCGCCCTCCAACGGACAACACCTTCGACACTGCAAGCCTCCACAAACAGGAACTCTGTAACCTCCCCAAAACACAACTGTGAGTCCAAGTCAAACCTTAAATTCAGACATCGTTCTGTTTTCCCACAGTCCTTGAACTCACCACTCTGATCTCCTCCTAGAGCTTCCGCTTCCGGTTCACCTGATCGTTGGATTTCCCCCAAGCTGAGAAACCATGTTTAGTCTCTCTGAGAACCCCCCTTCGTTTTGTCTCTCTGAGTGCCGCACCTCACAATAAACTATTTAACTTTTACCCAGCCTCTGAGTTGTTTCTGCTTGTGGGCTAACCTTTGAAAGCCATCATGACACCGTCTGCCGGACAGACTGACACATTATTCAAAAGCGCTTTGTGAGTTAAAGTCTAATATTCTTCCTGCCTCCCTGATCTTATAACCCTGGATAACCCTGTTCTGCCTTGTTCCTGGTAGATCTCTGATTGGCCTCTTGTCACCAACTCTGTTGTCTGAAAATATGTGGTCTTATGTAGTCTAAATGCCTTTTATTTTGATTTGAGAGAAAGATGGCCATTGCTGGTTGGTGGAATTGCGGGTCTTTTTGCAAGCGTTGTCAGATATCATCAAGTGAGTGTTGGGTCTGATAGGACATAATAAAAACAGACAGAACATTTAAACATATCCCGTAACATCCCAAGCCTGTAACATCATCTGCGACCCCTCACACCCCTACCATGGTCTGTTCTCCGTGCTGATGTCTGGGAAGAGGCTTTTCATCATCCGTGCAGACCAGCAGGGTCTGTAACAGCTGTTTCCCCACTGCCATCAACCTGCTGAACTGTTGAAAAAACTCTAATCGAGTCTCAAATCACACTGATAAGACCAAACCAAATTGAACTCAACCCAAAAATGTTTTTCTACTGCATTTTCTACTTTGTTTTTGCACTGCTCTGAACTTCCACATCACTGCCTTTTGCACCATGTTTTCTCCCACACTGTTTACATTTGATCACTGCTGCACATTATGAAATGGAAATGTTCATTTCGCTGCTAAGCTGCTGTTCACTCTCTGAAAGCTGTACATAATTGAATTTAGTTTTGTAGACACTGTGTATACAAAATGACAATAAACGTCATCTAAGTCTTATATATAAAACTACTGAACATATGGCATGTGAAATAAAGTAATCTATGATTTACTACATGCATGAAATACTGCATAACATTTTTTTTATCCTAAAATTGACATTTAATCCTTTGAAAAATATAATCATGATTATCTCAGAGGGGAGTCAAAGTGTAATAACCATGAGCTTGTGTGAGAATATAGAAAGTAAGTTTAATTCAAATCAAGTTTCAGGACTTTGCTTGCAGTTGTTGTCTTGTCATTGTCATTCAAAGTGATATTATAGAACCTAAACTTAATCTTAGAGAATAATTATCTCAGCTCTATTGGTGGAGAAATTTTGCAAGAAATGCAAAATGCTAATTGGTGTACTTACTATGTTTCCCTGTCTGAATCCTGGTCATTAGATTAGAATAAAATAATATCTCCCTCTTTTTTGGCATCAAATAAAGACCCCAGCATACAGGGTAGGAGGCTCAGTTCAACTCACAGAGCTGCAGCCCTTTGCCTGGTGATAAAGATTCAACCCGCTCCTTTAGCTCCAAGTGTAGTCATGTGTATAATTGCTCTGGGACTGGAAATGCACCATGTGTGAATATAAAGGAATGGCCATTTAATAGGAAACACTGTCCAAACAACATAACTTCAGTTTGTCTAAATGTCCCATGTTACTGTGAACCTGCAGAGGATGAAGAGCGGTTCATGATAGTGGTTGCAAATTGTGAGAGCAAGGAAAGCTGACGGACAAGAAACAATAAAGAAGATAAAAAGTAAAGGAAGGCTAATCAGAACAGTCTGTCAAGGCAAGGAGGAAAAGGCAATTCAACAGGGCTAAAAAGGTAAGTGAGCAAAGAGCGTGGAAAAGGTGTGGGTTAAACAGTTGTTTCAAATTTGACGCAGAGCATTAAAAGAAATCAAAGTTTGATAGAGAACAATGCCAATGCTATAGCCTAAAATACAAAATGGACAAAAAATGGTTTAAGAAAACAGCTTTAGACTTGGTTTAGAACTGAATCTACAAAGTCCCAGTAAATGGAAACAAATGAATACCTATAGAAATAATTTAATCTATATTCTGGTTTTTGAATTTCTGAGTGAAGCACTAATGGCCTGATAAATGCATCATTGTTTATATAAAAATTTTCTGCAGTGGAAATAGGCCTAAGTGCAGAATAGGGATCAAACAGAGCAGAGGGAAGCATCAATCTTGCAGAAAAGCAAGCAAAACGAACTTCTCTCAAAATTAAATTAGCAAGGCTACAATAAAAAAATATTGCTCTATAGTCCTTTATGAAACACACAAAAGGACTGGGAGGCAGAAAAGACAAATGTTATAAGACAGATGTTGGACTCAAGTATGCCATACTGTAGATAGTGTAGGTGTGTGAAGCAAGGGACATGGGGTTAGGTATAGATCGACCGGGAGACATTTATATATCTCATCGACAACAAGACCGAAGGAAAAAGTAAACCTCCTCATATTGATCAGCAAAAGACTTAGGGCAGGATAAGGCTAAAACATGACACTGTCCTCTGACCTTGGCCTTAAGCCAGAAAGCGGCCTCAAGTGTTTGACCTCCAGCCCCTGCAGATGTGACCCCAACAGTCTTGTTGTGGATATCTCTGCAATGCTCCTGGACAAACTACCTGAGACAAACGATCACCTTGAGAGAACTTATAAGGATGTGGAAAGTTTCCATTTTTCTGAAACTTTTCATACAGAATGTTATCAGAAGGTACATATAGATCAGTGGTAATCAATTAAAACATAAAATAAAAATAAAAAAATGTTTCCTAATTTGTGATTTGAGCAGGAATTTTTGTTCAAAAATTTTTTTTTTGGTCTCATAGTGACATTTCGCATTTTCACTTTTTAGAAGTGCCACAGTTTCTGAACAAACTAGACATAAATACAATACATACAATAGGAAAAGGGAACAGAAATGACTCTGTCCATACTGGATTAAATGCTTGATTCCCAATGTCAACTTTTCATCTTTTAGACACCGTCAACTGTCCCTTTCCTACTTTCATCAGTTTCTCCCCTCCTTCTCTGTTTCCATGATCTGTTGTCTCAGTCCTTTCCTCTGTCTTGTATGCCTGTATTTCAGTTTTTTCTGTGCCTATTTCTCTCTCCTTCGTCTCGGCAATCAGTTTTCTCTTTTCATCAGTGTTGGTAGTCCAGTCGGCTTGGTGGAATCACTTGGTATCAGCCAAACTTGCATGAAATTGGTCCGTAGGTTTCCTTGGACACGTGTCCACTACCTTAAGGACTATAAAAGCTGTGTCAATAAACAAGAAAGTGCTCAACAAGATATTAGGCTGTTATTTCTGTTTTGGTATCAGTTTTGGGTTCACATGATTCATCACTTTGGTCCAGATCCGGACCGTGGTCCGCCTATTAGTGAGCCCTGATATAGATGATACAGTGGTACTGTTGCTGACATCATATTGATAGCATGATTCCATTAATTAAGCCTCCTTTTAACATAAATATTAATATACCAACCTTTAGGAGGAGAGGATGACAGAGAGGAGGAGTATCGGAGTCTGGTGAGGGACTTCACTGCATGGTGCCACACCAACCACCTACAGCTCAACACCTCTAAGACGAAGGAGCTGGTCATCGACTTTGGGAGGTCCAGACCAAGACCACGACCAGTTCTGTTAGGGGGAGCTGAGGTGGAGGTTGTGGACTCCTACAAATATCTCGGGCTGTGGCTGGACAATAAACTGGACTGGACAACACACACCAGCCACCTGTATGGCAAGACACAGAGTAGGATGTACTTCCTCAGGAGGCTGCGATCTTTTAACATCTGCAGCAAACTGCTGTGGATGTTCTATCAGTCTGTTGTTTGCTAGCGTCATTTTTTACACTGTGGTGTGCTGGGGGGGCAGCACATCTAAGAAGGACACCTCCAGGCTGGATAAACTGATCAGGCGGGCCGGCTCTTTGGTCGGCATGAAACTGGACTCACTGGTGACGGTAGCAGAGAGGAGGACACTGGACAAACTGCTGGACATTATTGACAATGTCAGTCATCCCCTGCACACCGTCATCAGCAACCAGAGGAGCCTGTTCAGTGGGAGGCTGCTCCTTCCCAAATGTAGGACCAACAGACTCAGGAACTCCTTTGTCCCTCATGCCATCAGGCTCTATAACTCCTCTCTGGGGGGGAGCAGGAAATAGAGTTAAGAGAACAGAAGTGAAGGAGTTGTAGATACTCGCTGTGGTTTTTATAATCTGGACACTCTCTTTCCTCAACCATCCAAGTGCAATACACTACAAAACTGTTAATTTAAGTAATTGTTTTTGCTATAGCCCTCTGTATTTATTTGTCTATCCTCATCCCCCAATACATCTTCCTACACCTTATTTAATTGATTTTATTTTTCTATTGTATATACTGTGTCTAAACATCCTCTATTTTCTTGTATGTGTAATTTTTTTCCTGCTACTGGAAATACAATTTCCCGAAGGGAGTAATCCCAAGGGATTAATAAAGTCAAGTCTAAGTCTAAGTCTAAGTCTAAGTTAATTGGTCAATTTAATAAGTACAGTAGCAATAAATATCTGCGTTTAATCCTCTAAAAATTAGATATAAAATTATTCATTGTGATGAAACAGAAGCTTACTTTAGTTTTTGGTTAAATATAATCCTTTCATAGAGTTTATTTTATTTTATTTTCCTTTCTTTTCTTTTCTATTCTTTTTTTTCTTTACTTTAAGTACTTTGAATTATCTTGTTACTGATATATGTGATACCAAAACATTTGCCTGGTCTTCAGTGCATGGACTATTGGACTGTTGGCCTGGTTTTTAATAATTAACCCCACCCGGAAGCCAGTTTGGGCCTAGCATGTATTTGATTTGGTGGCTATATAAAAACCATAGCTTTGGTTTATGATCTTAAATTCTCATTATAAAACATGCAGCTGAATCACAGTGGGCCTTATGGCATAGGATATAAGGCAAGACAACTTCAAGAAATCAACTCTGCAGATTTTACAGTACCTCCTGCATCATTTGGGACTCAATCAGATCCTTGCTTTGAAAAACCCTAACAATGTACTTACTGCTAATTATCTTTTTATGGTGGTTCAATCCTCCTACTGTAAGTTCACAGCCTGGTCCCAGCTCCAGTTGCCATTTTGAGCAAGTAAAGCCTTTATCAACCTACCTGAGCTCAGAACAAAGACCTTCGTGTTCAAACACAAATTACTCCCTCATCTCCTGAGGCATCAGTGCAGGCCTAATTGGATTTAAACCAATGAACCCCCAAATTTCCCTTTGTTACAGAAAATAATATGCAGGGATTTTTAATTAAGATCCGATACAAGCCCAACTAGGGGTCTGTAGTTGCTTTCATGTCCAGCTCCTCAAAGAGAGGCTCAGGCTCACGTAGCGGATAGTTTGGTACAGGATGTGGCACAGCAGGAGGTATTTTGTTGTTGTTGTGCGTACAGTCTGTGTATGGCAGTGTGCAATGTGAAGGCCTTTGCAGAGAGGAGAGGTGAAGAAAGTTAATTAAGGAGCTGCTTCATGATTGATCAACTTACCAACTAGTTCAGTGTCAGACAGAAACTTTGGGTTTAAGCTTGATTAAACCTTCTTAATTGTATCACAGAAAGAGCTTTTCTGAATGGAAGTAGTAGAAATAACTAAATTATAACTTTGAGCTGGTATAAAACATAACCGTGCACATAAACTCTTTCTCAGTCTAAATTGTTGAATAAAATACTTAAATACATTGTTCTTTTAAGATCTTTATTGCTGTTTGAAACATATTATATGAGTGTATTTATTACTAACCGTCTAATGAACTATACACAGTTATTAACATAGTAATAAAAAGTACAACTGTCTGCTTTGGTATTGTTGTTGTGTTTAAACGGCTAACCATCATGTTAAAATCCGGCATGTCTTGGGGTGTAAATAAGGTCCGGTCAATTCAAATAGTATTAGGCAGGTTTAAGAGGAATTTTTCGCACCATTACATCTGCAAAGAGACGTCCTAGTCTACAATTGCATATGGGGCAAACCAGGTGTCAGTGTCGAAGCCCCTTAGCAACTGCAGACATAATTTTATTTTTTTGTTCCATATACAGGACCGTGTGCAGGCTGCTTTCCTCAAAAACTCAGCTATGTAACTTGAGAGGGTCGGAATGATCACTTAATGAGTTATTTGACCCACAGCAATGCTTTACAGACGTCTGAGCTCCTCTTAAATGCGATAGGTAACTCTCAAGATAGGTAACCCACCAGAGGTCATTTAGTCATTGGTTTTTAGGCTAAAACTGGTCGATCCGTCAAAGATTCAGTTATGAAATAGCTGTTGAAAATGAGGCTGTGATTGGTCATTCTGATTTTGTCCCACTGTAGTCCAATAATAAACCTTGAAAACATATAAAGAAAACCAGTTTTGTACGTCTTTTCAACGATCTGAAAATGATTGCTTTTCACCTTTCATTTTTCAACCAAATGTAGAAGTAATTTCAAATCATGTCATCTTTTCAATGTCTTTTCAACCAAGTTTTGCTTGGAAAGTTGTTGTAAGTCAACAAAACAGATATTACTTTAGACTTTAGACTTTTATTTGTCCCCAAGGGGAGATTCTTTTCCACATACACAGAGCTCGTTTACACAAAGACATAAAAAAGACACAACAGTAAACTCCAACACCAGCAAAGTACAAGACATGATACGAGACATGATACACTCAACGGGGCCTGTTGTTTAAACTCACCTGAAAGGTAAACATGATCTTGTCGTTGGAAGTCACTTGATGATTCTTAAACTGCCGCTCCAGAAGTAGTTTGCTTCAGATTGTTAAACTGTTAAATTTTGTGTTTCTGGGCCAGATTTAAAAGTTACAGGTGTAGCGCCCCAATTGGCTAATTGTTGCACAATTGTGCTTCAAACATTTAGAAAGGAATCTGACTACATATTATGAAACATTTAAGTGTTTTTTAAATTTATTTGAGTTTGGTTTGAAATGACTTGTGATAGTAACATTTGACTTTAAAGGTTGTATTTTTTCAATTTGAACAGCAAATCTCATTGCAGAATCACCAATTTGTACTTGATTGGTTTACAAGAACTCTGTTTTTGCTTTTGCTGTCTATCCTACCAGCATGTGAAGCTCAGGTGTAATTTAAAGACTTACATATGTTAAACAGATGTTGCTTCACATGTAGAATCCTTTGCCTCTGGTAAAAGATTAGGAACAGAAATATGGTTCATCTGAACATCACAAGGGCTGCTTCCAAACAGATTTTGTGGCAACTAAAGAACATTTTCTGTCATTTTCAGACCCAAATGATTCAACAGAGTATGTGCTGATTGTTTCATTGGTAGGGACTGGCCAATAATGGCGAGATCCATGAGAGGGTGAATGTGACACTTGAAAACTGTCCTTTGGAACTTTAATTATGTGATGTTCATTTCCACTGCAAAATAGGATAGAAAGGTGCGGTTAATATACACACAGATGGGCCAGTCTATCTGAGCCATGCAGCTAAAGGAATGGATTAAATTCTCCCATGGCTCAATGAATGAGCAAAAGAAAGAACAGAAGATGATTGAAGAACGCAGAAGTCATCTCTCGTTTGCAGATAGCAAAACCCTCTTTCTCAGTAACTCTGCACACAGTTTAGGTCATTTCCATTACCACGGCTGAGACTTTGGAAATAGATGATAGCGAACTGAGTGGAATACATATTCACACTCCACTTTCCTGATCTGTAATCCCCCCTTTTCCACTGAGAAAGAGGTGGACATAATAAGTTAAGCGAGAAAAATATTAGCCAGGCGGAACATGGCGAGCAACGGAGAGCACAGATGTATTTCCTTTGTGGGCTCTGCTGGAGGTTTTTATTTTTCTTTTCACGTGTGCTGTCAAATTCCTATTCAGTGTTCAATCTGCTCTAACATACAAATCCAATTACAGCCACCTCACCATAATCACAGGCACTGGTTGCTTTTCTTCAGAAGAGCAGTGTTTGCAAAGGAACCTTTCGAGTGTTGGCTTTGCAGAAATCAGAGAGCGAATGGAAATCCAGCTGAAACTGTGTTTCCATAGGCTGATAGAGAGTGATTGGGACTTTCTTGCTCTCTCTTTTCTTTCTCTTTTGATGTGGAGAAAATTAATCTGTTGTTCCAAATGTAAAGCGGAACAGTTCCCAGCAATTATCGAATGAATTAATCATGATGATTAATTGGCTTTAAAGTTAAATATCCAGTGAGCGATGTCAGACTGCCAGACATCACGGTTAAATTGACAGGCCTTTAAGACAAAGCAGATTGATTTACACAGCAGCTAATGAATACCCCTTCACCCAGAAAGAGAGGAAAGGTAAATAAATCTTTTCTTTCCACTCGTGCCATCTGTTTTGTTCAAGACACCCCCAGTCAAAACTCCCATCCTGAGCTCTAACATGTCTAATTCTTTTAATAAAAAAAAGAGATCAATTTTTTAAGTGATTTTTCAGTGTTATAACTGAAAGTTTTGGACTAAATGATGAAAATACATGTTTTTATTGACAGCTGCTGTAGTGGTAACTCTGCCGTAGAGGTGCATATTTCAAAACACCTTTAGAATGATTTGCATAAAACAAAAGTTTTTAGTTATTTTGCCAAAAGCAGTTACCAACTATTACTGTTGAAATCAAGTTTTAAATTAGCAGTTGTTCAGCTCAGCTCTGAATACATTATGCACTGTTTAAACCATATTAACTGAGTATATAATAAAACAACCTTTTTTGCTTTACTGTCTGACATTGAATCATACTGACCTATGCCTGTTTTACAGTTAGTTTGGATAATTGAAAAAAATAATATTTTAACAAGGAATGTGGTTGAGATACATTTTTTTTTAGCTGTCTTCAACTATATAAAATTTACATAAGTTAAGATCAGAAAATCAAAATTTAAAGTGGAAATGAAATGTTCAACCAAACTAACTTAATTCACAAGATTGTGTCTTACTATAGTCAATAATTATATTACAATTATCAAAACACTTGGAGCAGCTTCAGGCTTTGGCTGTCTGTCTGATGGACAGCTAGCTTACCAGACTCCAAAGTCTGTTTCTTTACATATTTTCCACAGCAGGTGTTCTGTAGTAGCAGGGAAAGTCAGAACATCGGCTCAATAACTGCCTCTTCTCTCCTTACTGCGGCTTGAGTCACACGGTGAAAAGGCTCAAAAGTATAAGCAATGTGATTTAGACACTTCAGTGTCCTTTCAGCATCGTCTTCCATCATATCAAATGTTTAAAATGTTTTATGGTTGTGATGTATATGCAATGTATTCTTTTTTTTTTTTTTTTTCTTTTTTCCCCCCAGATTTTATTGTCATTACACTGTCATAACTAGTAGTATCTAGTACCAAAATTAAATCTCTGCATTAAACCCATCCCCTTGGGGAGCAGTGGGCTGCCATTCTGCGGTGCCTGGGGACCTGTGTGGGGTTAAGGGTCTTGCTCAGGGACCCACAGTGGCAGTATGTGGGTGTGGTGCTTGAACTCAGAACCTCCGGAACCCAAGTCTAATACCCTAACTACGGTACTAGGCCACCACTCCCCTTATTCAATTCTTAGCTTTAGTGTTAATCAACCCAATGATGTCATCATTCAAGGTACTGCAACATGGCGGTGCCCTTACCAAAAAAAAAAAAAATTAAAAAACAAAGCTTTTTTTCTTTCTTCTACATTAATATTTTTTACGTTTGTAATATAATTATTGATACTAGCAAGACAGAATCTTGTGAATTAAGTTAGTTTGGATGAAAGTTTCAATTCCACTTTAATTTGTGAGCTTCTGATAGGTTAATTCGTGACATTTGTGTTCAATGTAAGTACAGATGCAGTCAAATTTTCAGGCAACATTTCAGACAAACTATTTACAAGTGTGTCGTTATTAGAAAATGCTACAGAAAAAAGCCAAGATACCTTGAGGCGAACTGTGGACCGCTATAATCTAGTTCATACTTGAACACAAACTCCAGGAACCTGAAGGAGTCAGGTTTATCTGTTTAAACATATATTGTATATAGGTGGAAACACAATGGGAAGGTCCAGGCATCAGACCATTAATAAAAGAGCTGGGTTCTAGTTTGTTCCTGGGATGAATGTGTTTAAAGCTTTGAGAAGATGGTTATAGATTGTTATTATTCACACTGAAACAAATCATGTACTGACATGGGCTGCAAAGCCACTCTTGGTAGGAGGGGACATTATAAAAAAAAAAAAAGAAAAGATAATATTATATTTTTCTAATGCACTTTGGTGACAATAATTCTTATTTTTATAAACTGTTTAGGGGGTTAAGGTTACTTTTGATGTTAGGGAATAAAAGTATTTGGACATAATCATCAGGTTTTGCTTAAAACATACAGGTTTTTTGGTCAACACATTCTTTATTGTGCTGGTTGCAAAGTGTTTGACGGATACATTTCAATTCCTAAAGTTTATAACTCTTTTCTCTCTCAGAACTCCTTATCATTTACTTTTTATCCTATCCTTGGATTTACAAAGTAATGAATAAAGATATAGTACATAAATAATTAATTGCAACCACAATTTACCTAAATGTAAAATTCTACACTGTTTGTATTCAGTACTGTTTGGTGTTCAAGCAGTGAAAGGCTCCAGCAGAAGGAGAGCTACCACATGGACCTTCCTTTACAACTAAGTGGATTAAGGAAGTGGTGGAAGGGGAGTCTACACCTAGTCATGCTGACGAGGGCTTCAGTTAGGTTTTTCTGGAGGATCATCATGTTCATGCAGCTCATCTCTAATCTCTAACTTGTTTGGAGTCCTCTCTCTTCTCTATTCTGTGAATTCCTCCAATCCTGGAAACCTATCTTTCCTTGTGGATCAGTATCACATCTCTGTGATCCGTTTTTAAACCTAACTTTAGAGGGAGGAACCACTTGTCCCTCCAACTCTAAATCTCTCCCTGGTTCTGCCTGAATCTGTAGAACCCTGTTTTTGCTCTCTGTTCCCTTGCTGGGGCAGACAGGCATTTCCCATGCTATCTATGCATACTTTTTGAACTCTTGCATTTTCATTTGGGAAAACCAGGACACCTTGGAGTGGGGTGGGGGGTGGGGGGGATTGGGATCTCTATTCCCATGCATAGAGATGTCTGTGGCATGCACTCACCTAACATAGACCTACGTAATCCTACAATAACATGATATTTACAGTTGATTTATTAAAAAATGCTTTTCAGTAAAAGTCAACAGCAATAACTCCAATAAAAAACGATAATTTCATTCAAAATGTATTTATTAAAAATGCTTAACAATTCCTGTAATGAATGAAAAGCACAATGAAAGAAATAATGTCTCATCCAAACATCCCTCACTTAACAATAAAAGTTAACAATAACTCTCAACTCCCAATTACACATGATACTCAGCCTCAGTAATGAACGAAATAATGTCTGTTCTGTAGGCTATTGGTAAAAATAAATTAACATATGAGCTACTTAACAAAAAATACCTCTTGTGTAGCAAAAATTATTCAAAATGTACCAAAAACGAACTAAATATCAATAGACTATCTTTACTTTCGGAGTCCAGGTGGCTTTTCAGATCCCTTGCACCTCCATTGGACACCGAGACATATGTGCACAAGGCCTCCCGTTTGTCTCGACCCGGTCTGAAAGCGGGGAAACTCTTTTGTAAATCGTCGGTAAACATACATTTTCACTTTTGCATGTTGTTGGCGTACTGACAGCCATGCTATCTATATTCTGATTAAGAACGGGGCTGCCCGCACTGACGCGGCTCAGGGATTACGCAGCGTCGTGCGCAGTGCTCTAGCGCCTGTAAATTTAATGGTCCAATTAAGGTAATTTAAAAAATCAGGACATTTCCTCACTTTCTAAAAAAAACCCGGGACGCCCGGGACAGGACGTGAAATACGGATATGTCCCGGGAAATACGGACGTTTGGTCACCCTAATAATGCTCTCATGAAGATTATGGAGGAAAAGTGATTTTCAGAGTGTGGTTTTCCTCCAGACCAGGAGAATCTTGCCCCTGAAAATAGTTGGCTCGCAGCCGAAGGGTAATATTCTATTGGCAGTTAATTCTTTTTCTGCTGGATGCCAGCAGCACCGAACACCAGGCTAGGTCAGCGTGCACCCAGTATTTCTCTCTTAAAGCCTGGCAAAGAAATTAATAGCGGTCTTTCATGGAGGGCTGTAGGCTCTCCATGAACACATAAACACTCCTCAAAGCCTCAGTTTTTCCTGAGCGGAGGGATAAGGCCTAAAAGACAGAGTTCTATCTCTCTAAGGTAGTCATCAATGGTGGATTCAGTGTTACAGGAGTCAAAATGCTCATGTCTTGGGCAAGGGATTCATATTGCTGCGTTCGCAGTCCCTGTTCTGGGATCAGAGCAGGGCTGTCTGAATCCTCGTCTGGGAAGTCTAGCATGCTGCTAACGCGATATGATGGAAACTTCTGCTCTGATCTCCCAGAAGGCATCTGAGACCGTTCATGGTACAATGGTGGACATATTGCTCCATAGCCTCCAGCCCAGCAAAATCCACTCCATCTTGTATATTTTTCATTATTTATTATTATTCTGTTATTACTCTGACTCCAACCTTTTACTGAAACCTTTACAGGGTCAGACCGGAGATGACGTTTCTCTTTAGATCTTAATGTGCACAAATCATGACACAAAGAATATTTCAGAACAAAGATTGATATTTAAAAGGAATTGTATTGGACCAGCCACGGGCCAATCAAAGAAAGTGGGGAAATTTTGAATAGCTACTACTGTATCTAGCAAAAACAACCATTTTTATGCATATATGTATATAAACTTCTTATTTCAGCATTCTGCCCATCGGTGTCAGCTGTTCCTCATTATCCCCCTGATCATTCTCACCTGCCATTCTTCTTCTTAACCCTTCCCCTTTTTACATTATTCTGCATCTCTCCCATTTTCTTACTATTTACTTGGTTTTTCTTTGCCGGTTCCTAAAGCATTTTAATTCCATGTCTCTGGTGCTCTTGTTCTCTACCTGAGCTTCTTGCCCTGTGATATATTTTAAGGTTTTCTTTTTCATCATTAATTCTTTTTTTCCCTCCTCAAAAGGTCCTGTTTAAAAAAACAAAACAAAACATAATGCTCTCCTTTGAATCTAGAAGTCATTAAAGAAACAATAATAAATTCAAATCTTGACAAATGATGGAAAAATCTACTAATTTTTCTTAAAAATGTAATGTTGTTCATTAAGTTGATTTATAAAAATGTCCCCCCAAAGACTGGATGTTGATTGACTGGTTAACTCTAGTGTATTTTGATGAAGCCTTATATCACTAAGTTCTGTTTGTAAAGGTGTTTGCAGACAGACTTCTTTTAAAATGTTGCACCAGGTTTGGTGCCTTCTACTAATGTCCTTTATACAAATTTTTTTTTATGTTAAACATCATAATCAAATTTTTTTCTTTTTTTTTTCTTAACATGTTACAAAACAATTTTCCTCCGTTTTTGTACATGCTGTTGTATTTTGGAACTGTGTTACCATTTGGGCGAAATATATATATACATATATATATATATATATATATATATATATATATATATATATATATATATATATTT
>NW_015151110.1:69687-72021 GCF_000732505.1 Cyprinodon variegatus
TTTATTAAAAATAAATCTTTTATGCGTTTTTGTATTGCTTGTTTTGAACCATTGCTCTCCAGCAGTGAGTAGATGATGAGTATCAATTGTGGCCATGGAGAATAATCTTCTTTTATCATTGCTTATATTTCTGCATTGTTTGCACAAAGTCAAAGTATATAACTTACATGTTTACATTGTATTTAAAGGTCAAGGCTGGCAAAAAGCAGAGGCTGCGGAGCACTGGCTTTGTTTTGATGTTCAGAGCTACCTATTCCCTCCCTGTGGCCCCCCCTGAGCCCCTCTGATCTACTCCGCAGCTCATTAAAACACCCTCTCCACCTCCACATTAGCATCAGAGTCATGGTCAGACTGCTTTGTGTTATAAGGGTGGAAAACAATATCAATAAAAACAACAAAAACAATAGTAGCCTTTGGTCCAGGGAGGAGAGGAGAAGAGAAGGGCTTTGATAATGTACATCAAAGACAGATGCTGAAGTGGGCTGTGTTTTTGTTGCGTGCATGCCAAGGTCATCTCTGATCCTGCTCAGTGCTGCAAGCATTCAGGCCAACTCGATGACACGAGGTGAGCTGCAGGGTCTGCAGGAACTGAGTTCAACTGGAGGGAGAGGGGGTCAAACTGTGTAACCAGCAAAGCTCTCTCACAGGTTCAGGACTCAGTCTTTGTTTGACACAGATTTCCCCTGGCTCAGAGTGAACCCATGAGACGCTGGTGTGAGATTGGAGGTTTGCACATCTGGTTGTCTGGGCAGTTGGAGTTCAGTTCCACCTATAAAGCTGAGACTCTTCAGACTGTTAGGCATTTATATACAGCTTTAGTGACCTTTCCGTGAAATCCTTCTTTAATATGGAGTGTATTTTGTTTCATTATTGTTGCAAGGAGACATATTTTGTAAATGTCAATTTGTAAATGCAATCCAGAAATATACCTTTGAAAAACGTCTTTATTAAAACAGGTTTTTATATTAACATTTTTGTTTTCTTAGATTGTATTTTTGTTTTCATACTTCATTTTTAAAGATTTACTTTTCATATGTCTACCTTTTAGGTTAAGTTTAGCAAATTGCACTCATTTCAGATGCGTTTTACAGACATATTTCTATCGCTGCACATAGACTTTATCAACAACTCCTCTATTGGTCAATGTGTGCATTAAGAGCAAGTGTTTGTCCATTATATGGAGGACCAGGACAATCACTGAAAAATGAAAATATCATATACAATATAACATTAAAATAACACAATTAGAAGTCCAGTTTGAAAAGCTTTTTCTAATTGGAAATTTTATATTAAATTATTAGATATATATCTATTATTATTATTATTAAATGCTGCAACTTGAAAATGTATTTTTAAATTCATTCATCTTTNTTGGAAATTTTATATTAAATTATTAGATATATATCTATTATTATTATTATTAAATGCTGCAACTTGAAAATGTATTTTTAAATTCATTCATCTTTTCCCGCTTAATCTTTTGGTGTTGCTGTGGGGCCGGTGCCTATCTCCAGCAGACTGAGGGCGAAAGGCGGGGTAAACCCTGGACAGGTTGCCAACTCATCATAGGGCAACACAGAGACACACAACCATGCACCCACACAGTCACACATAAAGACAATTTCGAGATACTAATCGACCTAACAGTCATGGTCATTCTGGACTGTGGGAGGAAGCCGGAGTACCCGGAGAGAACCTCTGCATGCAAAGGGAGAGCATGCATAGGTCAACTCCATGCAGAAAGGGAATCGAGCGCATGAGCTTCTTGGTGCTAGAGAAATTTGAAAACATTTTTGAAAACATAAGATCTGTAAATCCATTTTTACAGTACATACAATAATGACAAAAGAAAACAGATATCAAACGTTTACCTGCTAAACTTCGACAGAAACAGTCTTTTGCTTGTGAATTCCTTGCTTTGAAATAAAACACTATTTTTGAGAGAAAAAAAAACACCTCTCAGTAAAACAGAATAACAATAAATATCTATGTATTACAACGATTATGTTATAAGTTAAAGCTCACTCATTCGGAGCTTGTCTACCCGGCTGTGTGTCTCCTGGACGGGGCTGCCTGTGGAGCTAATTGGCAGTTTCATTTTGTATATCTGTTTCTTTTTCTATGTCTGCTTCTGTTTCCTTGAACCCTGGTCAGTCTCGGCAGATAGCCACTCACACTAAACCTGGTTGTGCTGGAGGTTTCTTCCTGTTAAAAGGGAGTTTTTCTTCTCCACTGTCCGTACAAGCATGCTTAGTGTGAGTCAATGAGTCAATGCAATCAGCTGGTTTACCTTAAACAGAAAACTTTCAACTCATCTGTCTGTATTAGCTGGTT
>NW_015151110.1:73602-80701 GCF_000732505.1 Cyprinodon variegatus
ACAGAAAACTTTCAACTCATCTGTCTGTATTAGCTGGTTCTATTGCCTCTGTAAAGTGCCTTTAGATGACATGTGTTGTGAATTGGCGCTATATAAACTGAACTTAATTTAATTTAGTATACCTGACAAAATCCTGCACAAACAGCTGAGCTTTATTTTCAGGTTGTTCATATTTTCTGGAATTATTCTATATGAAGAGGAAAATTAAATCAAACAACTTTTTAACAAAATATATATTAAGCCAATGAAAAGCAGTGAAAGCAGCTTATCTATTTTTTTTTTATTATTTCTTAACCCACCACCCACCACCCAACCAGTGCTCAGTTTATATGATTGTCAGGAATATATGTCACTTGAGATTGAAATAATTTATTGGTTTATTTTTTTAGTCTAAAACATAAAATTAATGTATAAGCAATAAATTAAGGTAAGTGACTAACATATCTGTTTAAAGGCATGCCGCGGACTTTGTGACCTAAAGAGTTGACGGAGATGAGTTCTTTTAAATTATTCCTAAGGCCAATATACAGCGCTTAACACTATGAATGCTACAAATGGGGCTCACCTCTTGAAATCCGTTATTGGCCAGGTCATGTGATCTGGAAGAACATATTGCTTTATGGCCACATGCTCTTATATAGTCATGGACATAGGGCTTTTGCTGTATAATTTTTCCGCCTGCTCTACTGTCGGTCATGGCTGAGGCAAGAAAAAAGTTTAAACATTTTGAGAAGGACTAAAAAGAGAAAACACAAAAGGGATCATGAGCAAGGAAAAACAAGAGTCAATCATAGAAAAGAGTTTATTTGTTGTTGCAGGCTGAAAGAAGAATCCAGGTGTAAAACCGATTGTCTATTCTCAACTTTATTATTAGAATGGTAAGTTAACACTTTGCTCTCAGTATACAGTCATATATCTTTGTCATTATTTTCGATGTTGTCAGGGTGCTGCAGTGGTTTCTGTGCCGGCGCAGTCTTCGCTTTTCTCCTGTTAGCCTTACATGGTTGTTTAGCTCCGAATCCCTCAGCAGAGCACCTTCCGCGAGTCACAGATCTCTTTTGAGCCAATCGGCCTCTGGTCCACTCCATGGCCTCTCAGAGATTCAAGCCATTGTGGAAGTGCTCAATCAGTGCGACACCCAGTTGACTGTCACTTGCCGCCACCCCGCAGACTGATCATCAAGCCCTACCGACCAGCCTCCTCCCACTTTACCCGCTGCAAGCTCCTGCATTTCCCACCTATGGACCTCCGCAGCACAGCTCACTCCCCCTGGTTGATCATTCACGTCTCATGCGGTAAGCCTTTTAGTGCTGTCCTTCTCATCGTACACATACACAACATAACTCTGGCTCTCTGTTGCAGTGTGCCATCACTCTCCCTTCGTTTCCAAAACGCCCTGACGAAACTCTGTGTGTCATCTTTGTTTTAGGTTTTCCTAAACGATCTTCAATCCGCTCTACCTGTCTCCTGGGTGTGTTCTGCATGTGGGTGAGAAAACAAGGGACCATGACAGATGTTTAGTAGAAGCAAAATACGGGCAGTTACAGGTGTAACGCCCCTAATGACCAAAAGTTAAACAGTGTGCCTTTAAATGTGTTTGTTACACATGAATATACAAATGCATGTACGTTCCTCAAACACTTTCTATATGGAATGCTTCCTTCTCCACCTCCACATTAACTAGAGGAATCATCTTAACTACAGAGAGCCTTTATAACCGCGTGGACCTTGGTGGGAGCTTCACAGACCGGTCTCTGCCTTTATGAAGGGCCCAGGCCCAGCCCGATTCAGTCTGGCCAGGCCTTCAGAGACACCGGCTGTTTGACTTGGCTCTCTCCAGTGCACAGCACAGGGCTACAGTTGTCTGTAGCCACAAACTGCAGAGCTGCAGGTATTTCCTGCCTAAATTTCTCTGTCAAGCTGTTTGCAGTTGTATTCAGTTAAGGAAACTTTACAGAAACCAAACAAGGCTGAATCTGAGTGGGTTTATAATACATAAAGCACAACCACAGAAGCACCATATTTTCCTACTTGTTTTTCTGCTCACGCTTCATGAGAAAAAAACCCTAAAAGGAAATTAGAAAACCCAGAGCCATCTTTTTCCCTAACCCGTCTTACATGTCTTATTTTCTGCCACAGTTTAAATGCCACATTTTTCATGCAGGTCGGGACTTTATCTGGATACTCCGAAGCCAAGAGTCTCATCTTTTTGCAATTTCCTCTGTTTTTCCCTGTATGATGGCCCAGATGTTGCTCTACTCCCTGTTTAATTTAGCATAAACATTAATCAAACACTTCTACACCAACATTCCTGGAACACCTCTCACCATTATGTTAATGAATACAGACACTTAGAAAGAGGCTTCGTGCACCTGTAAACACCTGGGTGCACACACAGAAAAACCGCAAAAAACGAGTGATGTACAGTGTTTCTGCACCACCTTGGTCCCTTTCAAATTATCTGTTGGGATTAATTATTGTAATTTTCACACATTACCTCACATTTACGGATAATTGGCCGACCCACAACTGGGTTTTCCCATCAAATCTATCCCCTGGTTGCTTTCCTTTAAAACTTGGCATGGTTTGGGACTGTTGATTGGACCATTTCATATTTACATCATCCAAGGTATAAGAGATCAATCCAGTCATCAGCAACTATTTTACACTGTCTTGTAAAAGTATAGATTTTATTCTTTATTACAAACCAATATACATCGGTGCATAATTTTTAGGTTAGATCACCTGTTGTGGGCCCATTTGACACCAAAATAACCTTCTAGTTAGTAAATAAAGGCAATTGCAGAGTAATATATCAGCACAAATACAGCTTCTCTTACAGCTTCTTAAATATTTTTGAATCAGCTATAATGAAAGCCAACTCCTGTGATGAAACGTGGTGGTGGTAGCATCAAACAATGAAGTGGGACAGAAAAATTGCCCAGAAAGATGGATAAGGTTGTTCATTGTCCATTGCCACTCAAAGCTTCTGCATTTTATATCCCTCTTAAAATTAGCATTTTCATAATCTCCAAAATTCTTGTCTGGTTTACAAAATGTCAAAGACTGACCTTAGATCTCAAAAGTGAACTCTAAACTCTGCACTGCACCCTTAAAGGGGATGTGCCACTTTTTCACATTTAAAATGAGCCTAAATGGGTGTATAGAAAACATCCTTGAGTGAACAGCAAAGACCAGATGAATCATTGATACAATTGTTTAACTTGAAATTTGCTAATACTACAGCATTTAAATGCATTATGCTACCTAGATACTGATCATTAAACTTTTTGACCTAAATGAAAAATAGTATGTGAGGAGGAGAACTAATAAAATGTCAGACCATCCACAATGAAACATGGTGCTTGTAGTCTCACGCTGTGCGGAGCCCCTTCTTTAGCAGGGACCTGAATGGAATGGATCCTGAATGACTGGAGGATGGATGGAGGGCCACGCTTGAAGAAAAACTGGAAAGAGTCAACAAAGGATTGAAGACCAGAACAAGTGTTCAGCTCCCAGCAATAAAATACAGGCAATAACATTTTAAATCAAACAATTATCAAGAACACTTTCTGCCAAAATCCTGTTCTGAAAAATCTTCAAAGTATTCACAAATGTTCTCCATCCAGGCTCACTGAGCCATTTCTTCTCAGAAAAAATAATAAAATAAAAAGGGCCAAACTATCCTGGGATGGACTGGCGACCTGTCCAGGGTGTACCCCACCTCACGCCCGTAGACAGCTGGAGATAGGCACCAGCACCCCTTGTGACCCTAGCTGTGATCAAGTGTGACAGCAAATGGATGGATGGAAGGGGACAAACCATCCATTTATCTCCATCTATTTCACATTTACACATTTTGTGTTTGTCTGTACATAAAAGCCTAATAAAAAACCCTTTGAAATTTGAGGTTGTAACAGAAAAAAATCTAAAGAAGGATCTTTTCCTCTTAGGAATAACACTTGAACTTGCCTGAAACACAGCATCTCTGCTCAATAAGTAAAATGGCTTAACTTTAAAAAACATGTCTCTAAAGTTGAGTTTCATTGGCCATGTTAGTTTCATATTTCCCCAGTTTTTGAAAGCGAAGACCTTGGAGATGAATGTACGTTGATCATTGCTCAGCCATCTCCTTTGCTTTTCGTTTTTTCTGCATTGTGCACCACTGCCGTGTGCCTGTCTTGGTCTCTCTCTCCTCCCTCGGCTCCTGATTCAAACCCACACAGCAGGGGTTTGTGGGCATGGGGACCTCATGCTGTGAGAGATCTCTGTGGCTCGGCTAGAACTGAAGGTCAAACACACTCATGATCAGAAGCACAGGACAACACTGAAGAGGTGGAAAATAAATAGTGCTCAAAGATACTTAAGATCTGTTTCTCTCTGGAATGTTTGCTGCAGGCAGTCTGCTCTGTAAAGGCTGCATTTTAGACCCTGAAGCAGATGGCAACAGTTTTTAGTGTCTGTCTCTTAGCATCTACTTCATGCAAACAACTAAGGGAATGAATGTTCATCACTAATTTCAATGTATTTGAAAATTTCCAAAGTCTTTGCAAAACAAATGTTAGAATTTTTTTAAATATTGCAATACTGCTGTGTTTCAAAAAACAAATTTCTCTCACTGAATTAGTTTTGTCCTTAACTGGGGTCAGTTTCACAAAACTTTACTGAAAACTCTAAGCCTCAGTCCCATTTCTCTCACTTGCACTCATTTTGGGCCCTAGCACTCACTTTTGTGCGTTCATGTGTAAGGATAGTGTTTCCCAATAATTTTAAGAGCTAGGAGGAAGTGCCCTTCAACCCTGTGAATTATCTCTTCAGACCGAGGGTGGTCAGGAGCTGACTTGGAATAAAGTGGCTTCCCAGAACACATTCAGTGAAAGGAAAAATGCCATCCGGCTGTGGAAAAGAACTGCACAAATGTAAGTGTATTTTTACAATTAACTACGCATTTAAAAAAAAATTATGTTAGGATATCTTAAACATGCATATTGCAAAATCACTATTTTGCGTAATACACAAATATACCAAGAGTTTTTTTTGATTGTTATGAATGCAGTGGGGCTGTTTGGAAGTTGGTTGTTCGGGCTCTGCATGGTCGGCGGGGTCTGGCTCGTGGTTGGTCCAGTTGAGGGAATCTGATTTTGGCCAGTTTCTCTAAGGAGCGCTGGCCGGGGTCAGAGTCACGGGGCTTGGGTGTCCGGTGTCTGGCTTCTAACCAACTTCACCGTGGTATGATAATGCATGACAACTTTTAACAAAATCATGCTAACACCATTTCTATATTGATATGTGGAATTGCAAGTCACTATAACAGTATGGATGGTGTAATGTTATGCATAATTGCCATCACGTTTGTTTACTGCACAGCTTGCACACAGTAACTATCATAAGGCATGATTTTTCCAGGTTTATGAGTAACATCTCTGTATTTTTTGGGCCAATCCATATGGGAAAAAAAAGAAGAAAAAAAAAGATTTCTAAAATGTGAATGCAACCTATTGTCTTAATAAATAATTCAACATACAGTAAATACAGGATTATTAAGGGCAAAAGATCCATCTTCGGTTTTGCAGATCTCTTCTATGTTGGTTGGCCACACAGTCATCACTGCCCAAGCAATAGGTAAAATAACTGCTGGAGCCGGCATTTCCAGACATATATATATATATGTATATACCGGTATATATATACGTATATACATATCATCTGTTTCTCGGAATTGAAAAAAACAAAAAAGAAACCTTCTGGTTGCCAGATGAACCTTTACTTTTTTTCACAATTTTTTTTTTCACAAAAGAATCTACATATTTCGAAAGTACACCAAAGGAAATAGCCCCGGGGACAGAAATGGCTGATCTGCATATTGAAGCCTGAGCAAAGGGTGAAGGAGGAAGGAGGGGTTGGAAGGATGACAGAGGGAATCTCTGCTACAGATCTGAGGTTGATCTTAAAGAAACAATCATGTCAATTAGCTGATGTTGTCATGCTCATTATGTTGGATTAATTGCAACATTCATGCTATGCAGGGGGATGGCAGCGAATGGTTGGGTGGGGGCGGCAAGAAAAAATGTGCATCATAAGGCCTCTTCACCAAGCTTCCTTCATGAATAACAAATAGAGGAGCCAGAGCTGTGACCAGGCAGCACAACACATGAAAAACATTACTGCCTTCCCTGATTTGCCCGGTTTTCCCCACTTTATGGTGGGAACATGTGCCGTTTGTAGCATTTGGATGCATATTGGGCTGTTTTACAGAATATGGTTTGGCAATGAGCAGTTTTTTAAAGCAGCTTTTAATACAGCACATGGTCAGTGTCACGTTTTTCCAGGTAAACCGCTGTTGCATATTTCTGCTATTTTAATTTAACAAAAATTGTGTAGATTCAGCTTGTTTTAAAATACTTTTATAGTCTCAGTGACTCTGGAGGGAGATGATTGGCAAAATACAATAGATAAATAACTTTACATTTTTTAAATGTGTCTATAGTTTATTAAAAGAGGAAACAAATCTAGAAATTATTTAATAAAGGCCTTAACTATACGTATATATTGATTTTATTTTGGGGAAAGAATATAACTACTTTATATTTTCATGTTCCAGCGCTTTGTGCTTTTTCCGGGTGGATCATCAAAATAATTGGTCCTCCTTATTGTCAATCATTCTGTGATATGTGTACGTAAGGACGTCCTACGCGTTCTTCACCATTTTCACTCACCAGTGGTGAGTCTGATATAGTGGAAAAATTAAAAATCTTCTTTTGGAAAGTAAGCTTGTATGAGGGATGCAAACAGCTATTTTTAAACAGAGCGTGCACGAGGAGAAATTGGCTCATGCACGCTCCTGCACACGCTTAACAGCGTTACATCTCGGGAGCGGGTATAGGGTTGTGTATGTGCAAGGGGAGAGGGCAAGTCTTTTAAAAAATTCGTAAATATCCTCCACTATACCTTTACAGTGTCACACATCCATCAAATTCAAATCAATATTGTATATGAAAAAGTCATAGCTAACTTCAAATAGGTTTTGCATTCTATTACCAGCATATTGGGTGATCTATCTATCTATCTATCTATCTATCTATCTATCTATCTATCTATC
>NW_015151110.1:80865-85769 GCF_000732505.1 Cyprinodon variegatus
ATATACAAATGAGGTAAAAGTTGACTGACCAGCACTTGACTGTCTCCTCCAGACACAACCATCTGTGTGTCCCAGTACACACCTTCCCTTTCCTCTCTAAAGGCCTGTAAAGAGCAGGGCAACCCGTAAAGGTTTGCATCTATACACAGGCAGTGAAGCTGCTGCGTGGCTTGGGGAAAAAAAAAAGGGGGAATTCAAAGAAAATATTCAAAGAAATATTTCAGCTCTTTGGTGATTTAAACGTGCAAAATGGGATTCCATTTAAGAGGCATGAAAACATCTAAACAAAATTACATACATATCTGTTCAAAATAAGGAAAAAAACAAGTAGAAAAGAAAGTATATGAAAAACTTATGTTTTGTTATATTTTATCACTTAACCCGTTTTTGTGTCTAGTTTTGTTTTAAATAAGTTTTATCAATTTACCTATCTATTTTTTAAATCGAAAAAACAACTGTCCATCGGTATAAACATACAAACTTCTCTTTCAGAGCCCAGAGTCAATCAGTTTGGGTTGGGGGGAGGGGGGGGGGTGTAATTGGGCGGAGATGGTTGGAGCAAATACAGCCTTGGCGCTGCGTAAACTCACAATCCGTCTCGGCTCCTCGGACCAGACGCAACGGGTCGCATTAATGCCAAGAAGGAAAAAAACAGATCTTGATTGTTTTTCTTCTCGTTTCCTTAATTCCATGATAAAAGTCCGTCCGATTGGCACGGATCAAAGAGGCTGTTTTTTCTTTTAATAATCTGCAGCGTGGATTACGCACGGCGTGGATGGTGGGATTTAAGAAAGTTCTCAAACTCTCAGGAGTACAGACAAATCAACTTTATAAAGACAGGAAATAAGATTTTATTGTTGATATATCTGGACTGTTTGATAGTTTTTAATTAGGTCAATGTTTTTACCTTTCAATTAAGATTTTTTTATGGAGTAGATTAAAGTAAGACTTTGACCGAACCCCGAAGATCAAACGTAGTTTTAGCTTTATGCCTTGGGGAATGGCAGCAGCCACTTCCAGTCCCTATTTGGCCAGCAGCAGGATTTTATCCGGTCCTATCCTGCACTCTGACCGGCGACTTGCTGGTATGCAACCGAGCAACACCTCCGGCGCATACAGGAGGGACCCGTCGGACAAGATGGTGCAGAGTGCAGACTTTATGCATGGAGCCATGGTGGCGAGCAACGGCGGGCACATGCTGAGCCATGCCCACCAGTGGGTGACATCGCTGCCTCATGCAGCGGCCGCTGCTGCGGCTGCAGCCGCGGCAGCTGCAGCAGTAGAGAATGCCTCTCCTTGGACCCCCAGCTCCCAGCCGCAGGAGGTAAAGCGGAACAGGGATGACCTGCATTCTGGCTCCGCTCTACACCACAGGTCCCCGCATCTGGGAGTCCATCAGACGCACGCTGGAACCTGGGGAGGCAGCTCCGCTGCGCACATCAGCGAGACGCAGCAGCAGCAGCAGCAGCAGCAGCAGCAATCTCTGGTTTATTCCCAGCAGTCAGGGTTTACAGTCAACGGGATGCTGAGCTCCCACTCTGGACAGAGCCTTGTTCACTCCGGGCTGCTGCGCGGAGACTCCCCTGAGCTGGATCACCACCATCGCCATCATCACCACCATCACACGCACCAGCACCACGCAGTGGGCCACGACCCACAGTCCGACGAGGACACGCCGACGTCGGACGACTTGGAGCATTTTGCAAAACAGTTCAAGCAACGACGGATCAAACTAGGCTTCACTCAGGCAGACGTGGGCTTAGCGTTGGGGACCCTGTACGGCAACGTGTTCTCCCAGACCACCATCTGCAGGTTCGAGGCTCTCCAGCTGAGCTTCAAGAACATGTGTAAACTGAAGCCCCTGCTCAACAAATGGCTCGAGGAGGCCGATTCCACCACAGGGAGCCCCACCAGCATCGACAAGATCGCCACGCAGGGGAGGAAGAGGAAGAAGCGCACGTCCATCGAGGTGAGCGTAAAAGGCGCGCTGGAGAGCCATTTCCTCAAGTGTCCAAAGCCGTCCGCGCAGGAGATCAACTCCCTCGCAGACACGCTGCAGCTGGAGAAGGAGGTGGTTCGGGTCTGGTTCTGCAACCGCAGGCAGAAAGAGAAACGCATGACGCCGCCTGGACTTCCGCGCACCCCAGAGGACGCGTATTCTCAGGTGGGGAGCACTGGTCCGGACACTCCGTCCCCTTCCTTAGACTGCAAGAGGATGTACAGCGATACGTGAAAACAACCAGGATCAACTGACACACAGAACTGAGGGCGAGGAGGAGAGAAAAATGGTTAAATGACTTACCAGAATTTCTGGAGATTTTTTATAACTTAAACCCATTCACAAACTTTGTGTTTTTGTATTTGTTTATGTCAAAAAGGAAAAAGTCCACCTTTGTGTTTGTTAGATATTTATCTGTAATAACATCTCTGGGACAAGAAAAAAAAAAAAAAAAAAACTTCTGCAGAAAAGCAAGTACGGAGCAGCAAGGACAAGGTTACAGAAAAATATTTTGTTTCTAAATTGTAAAAAATCTTTGTGTTCCTGCCAAATTTAATATGCACCATTATACCTGAAAACACATTTTCCAAACATATATAATAACACTTATTCATCAAATAGTTGTTCTTGTAAACCAGCAATAATGATTTAAACGTCTCCCATTCTTATTTTGTGTTGTATTTAAGTGAAATTAAGCTGTGACTAAATTACAAAGTGTAGTTTAATACTAGTTCTCTTTTCGCAGACATTCCCGGGACTGTATGTGAGGTCTGCTGTGTTCCCCTGTGTGGAGAGTCAGTCTATTTATTTTCCCCGTTTTCATTAAAGATCAATTATTTAATAAATTAAAACCGTGTTAATATTAACTTTTTGTACACTTTTTCACACTTCATAAGGACTGCCGTGGCTTAGATGTCAAGATATTAGGACTTCATCTTTTTAGTACATGGATTTTTCAGGCCCAAAAAAATCTGGCTTACTGAAATAAGCTCTGGATATACAATTTGGGTGATAATTATTCATATTGCCAAGTTTTTTTTACGTAGGCACAAGAAAATCAACAAATTGTTATTTATTCTTACCTTTTTATGTTTAATGTTCTCAGATTTAATTAGTTATTTAGAGAAAAAAGGCTCTTTGTGGGACCAAAAGTCTGTTAATGGAAGAAAACCAAGATAGGATTACGTGTCAAGAGCAAAATCAGCAACCTAAATTTGTCAAAACAATTAAGTTTGTGCACAAATCTAAAGAATCTGCCTCGTGTTTCTGTTAGAGTCTAATTGACCCCCACCAGGACTGGCTGAACTGATCACAGATCAGTTAATGAGCCAGTTTTGGGGGGTGATAAACTGCACATCAGAACAGCCGGTGTGGCAGTGCTGTGGACTGCAGCTCTGTGGAAATCAGCCAGCAGATGAGGTCGGCTATCCCAGATGGCGGCTCACCTCGGCAGCGGTTGCCAAGGTGATGGTGAGATGGAGTGACACAAGGATGCAAGCGGATCTTTTGCCACAGATGATGGGGTTGGGGAGACAGGAGCTGAGCGAAACGGTTTGTGGTTTCATCTGTTTGCCTACAAATATCGCAATAATCCATGATGTTGGACATCTATTGATGCTGAAGGTAAGGGGACAAGCTGCAGAAGAAGTGACAGAGGGAATCTGGGAATCATTTTTCTGCAAGCTGCACAAACCTGAAAGTTAATGCATCACTTTTAAACACAGAGCTGCTGGATTTCAAACTCAGTAGTACACTGGAATTAAATAGGTTTTTCGTGATATATCTGTCATCATGAATGCAACTTGTTACATAGATCTGTGAAAACAAGCAGTAGGAAAAGTAGAAGGTGTTTATTTGTGTGTCCTTGCTGAGCAGCTGGCAGTGTTTCAGGAAAATTCTTCACAGACTTTGGACAAACTGCAACAAGAAAAACCAACAACTGAGATGACAGAAAGAAAAATCAAGGTGGAACAAAACATCTGAAGGTTTTTCAACAATCAACAGCATTAAAAGTATTTCAGAACACCAACAATAAAACTTTTCAATAAGATTTCAATAAGAAGCTCTTTTTCTCAAGGTTTATGTCAAAAATATTGTAGAAAAATAAGACATTTAACACCAAAACCAGAACAGAATGTCTTTTGTTGTCTCATAAATGTAGCCTTACTTTTATTTTGTTAATTTTCTTCTATTTTCTTGTAGTAATCAATCATTTTTTTTAGTTTTTATTTTTGTAACTAAATTTGTGTTAAAAGCTGTTGTCTTTTTTTCTTTGATGGCATATTTTCATTTATTGCTTCTTTGAAAATGTGCCTCATTTATTTTGTTTTTTGTCTTTTCTGTGTTGCTTCCCTTGTTTTATTCCTCTTCTACCAAACATTTCTCTCAGCCGTTGTCATTACATTTATTGGCAGAGATTCTGACTTAAAAAAAATAAAATAACAAAGCTTGTTTTAGTTGAAATGTCTTGCTTGATAATATTTTGTAATGCTGCATTAAGGTGCATTTGCAGGTTTATTTGATCAAAATATCTATTTTCTATTGCGTTAAGCTGAACAGTAGCTTGAAGGATTGGTTCCTGTCCCTTTTATTGATTTCTGTTTCTTTTTTTCTTTTTTTTTTCGTGTTCTTACTGTAACTAGAAGCGTGGTTTATTGGTAACTTTTTTTCCTTATGTTTTGCTTTGTGCATTTGATCTCTTACCTCTAACATCGTTCCAGTTAATCTTTTCCTACTTTCTCCGATTTATAGTTCTCCAAAAACGTTGCTGTGCAGTTTTTTTTGTTTTCTGTTTTGTGTTTTAAAGTTTTGTCTTTTCATTACACAGTTGTACAATTTATGTACTTTTTTTTTTCCTTCTGTCTCTTTACTGTTATTGCTTAAGATTGTTTTTGGTGTTTCTTTT
>NW_015151110.1:85779-133404 GCF_000732505.1 Cyprinodon variegatus
CAGATCTCTTGAATGGATTCAGAATAATGAGAAGGGTTTTCTGTTTTTCAGTTTCTGAAACATCTTTTGAAGTTTTGGAATGAAGTTGTATCATATGTTTCGAATTAATATCTGCATTTCTAGGTATTTAACTTAAGTTGAGGTTTAGCTTGATCTTTTTGCAAACTTTTTTACTGTTTTTTTTCAGCTTTTGCTTCATTTTCTTAATATTTTGTGGTTTTATTGCTATAGGCTGTTGTCAATATGCTGCATTTTCATGTGTTTTCTTCTCGTATTTGATATATCTTCGTCTTTTGCGTAAAAGAAAATCGTTAAATTAAAAAAACACACAGAAAAGTCTTCCTGAAAACAAAATAGAAAAATTAGATGCAACTTAAATGGACACTTTTTTTTTATTTCAATATTTTTTAAGATGGCATATAAATAGGAAAAAGAAAAAGCACATTTTAGTCTCTGTCACAGTGTTAATGGTCAACATCTATCCTCATCTGTTAACTTTAAATCTGCTCTCTTCCCTGCAAAAAGAAAATTGATGTATAAAATACGCCTGCAGGGGCTTGTGATGTGATCCCCCCAAAGCCTGGTGATGCAAAGACAGGAGATAAGTCTGGAATTGGGTGATAAAAAGACATTTAAAGGGTTTTGTCATCACATTGCGCTCTCTGAATATCAATGCCAGGATTTGAAGAGAACAAGCTGATGATGCTACAGAACATGCAAACTCCTCAATCAACAGAACAGGCCCAGATTGTATTGAAAAAAAAAATAATCCAGCATTGAGATGAAAATGTGCCTGACTGTTCAGCTAAAAGTGACATCATTCATCAATACATTATTGTTTCCTGCATTTCTGAGCCATGTGGTAATTGCAGATGCACTCCGAGGATGTTATTACCTCCTTGCAGTTGTAACTACTAATATGATTGCTCATAATTGCTCTTAAAGCCTTGTTCAGAGGTACTTTACATGAAGCAATTACTCTGAGATTAATCCCCCTCTTTAATACTTGTTGTTTGTGTCCCACAGTTTGCAGCACAGCCACAAATTCAGCTGACTAACACCTGTGCCAGCATCCACTAATCATTCAACAGCAGCAAAGCTGCAATCTGCGACTGTTTCAATCCAGTTTGAATATTATCAATTCCCACTGTTCTGTGTTAATTATTTTTTACGACAGGGGGATTGGTTAACCAACACATCTAACACTGATTAACACACTGAGGCTTCCACAGAATATGAACAGAAACTCATGAGGTGAGTAATAATTTCCTGGAATCAGAAGATACCAAAAATGGCACATTCTCAGTGAATGTAAGTGAATTTTAAAGAGATTGACTTTTCCCTCTGAATAAAAAAACAAACAAAAAACATTAAAAAACCAAAAGCACAACCCAATGTTCTCTCATCTTTAGGTTCTGATCAAAAGAGATGTTTCACTTTGCTTTGGTTTGCTTTTTCTTCACTGATTGATGGAGCAGCTACCAAAGTCTCCCAATCAGGAAGGAATTAAAGCCAACATCTGTGGAAGGACAGACAGGGAAAGGAATTGTCTTTCCAGTGAGCTTTGTTGTGTGGCTGCTACAGAACGTGATGAGCATGCATGTGCCAGACTGCTGGAGTGGAACTCGTTTGATGGGCATGTTCAGCACATGGGCACAATGCCAATTTAGACAAGCATCCCCTTTGAAGGAATATTGTCCTCTATGCTAAGTGGCTTAATGCAACTGTTATTTTTATAGGATCTTTATCGGAAAGCTAAGGTATTTGTAAAAAAAAAAAAAAATCTCCTTAAACAGGATATTTTCAGCCTTTTTTGACATTAAGTTACATATCAATAATGTTTAAAGCATAAAACGTTCTTGTTATTAAAATAGACAAATATTTAATATGACCAAAAGCAAAAATATGCTTTGAATCAGTACCTGAAGAGAACATGCAGGGCCATTGTCTCACCAACCAGAAGACTAAAAGAGAACAATGCTGCCATCTTCTGGACAGTATTAGCAACGCATGAGAAAAAATAATCCGGATAAAATATCTGAGTGAGTTACACAACTGTGTTATCCATTCAGAATCACAATAATTCACTTGTACCGGTATTAATTTTTTTATCTTCAAAAAAATCTGTTTAATTTCAATTACGTTTTCAACACAAACATAAAAATGTCATGCTATTTTTAATAAAAAATTTACATTTTCACACACATCTGACTGCAGGGCAAACATTATGTTGACAGGTAGGCCTATTAGCCATACACTCCACAAACTGGGCTTCTATTCAAGATGAAAACAACTGATAAAGAAAAGCCCTTATATTTGATTTATCTCACAAGCTAGAGAGAGGACACTTTCTTTACTGTTAAAGAAGATTTTCTGACTAGAAGAGATAATTCGGACATTTTTTAGGCCTAGATGCCGAATACATTTTGTGGAGAAAGATGCACAATGCCCATCGTCTTGATCTATAATCCCATGTGAAACATATGGATGGCAGAATCATGCTGTGGGGTTGCCTTTCTTAAGTAAGGACAGTCAGTTGGTGGAGAGATCGCCTGACTAAATAGAAGAATGGAAGAAGAAAACCAGCTAGAGGCTTCTAAATACTGTAGACTGAGGCAGAGGTTCCCCTTCTAGTAGGCCTCTTAACATAAAGCAAGAACAATTACTACTTCAGATCAAATCATCTCAGTTTTTACATATAATTAACACCATTTTTTATTTTATTTCTTTATTGCACTTGTTTGTACAGTAATGAAAAAGTTACGATGCAGAGGAATTATTTGTCAGTAACTTGCATTGCAGTTATCTGGTCATTGAGCATATCAATAAGCAAATCCAACTTGTCTCCCACCCTGGAACCAGATTATATCTACATTTAGTTAGTTTAGTAGTGATGTCATTCTTAGACATAAGTCTGGACTTCGGATAACACAGAAAAAGTAGCCATCAACACTTCTTGTGTATTATTACCCAGTACGTTACAGTTAATACATTTTTTTTATCTTGCTAGAAATTGATGCAACAAGTTCTTCTTGGTAAGTATCACAAAGTCTAGGCCTAAATTCAATTTGGCAAGACTTGATAAAAAAAAAAAGGATTCCTGATGCTTTCCATTCAAATCTTACCACGCATAACAGGTATTCTACTTGGCTGAATAAAAAAAAAAAAAAACTTAATATGAAGAAAAAATGTAATATTAATGTTAATTATTTATCAAAGCATTAGTTATGTGATAGATGTAAGATCCATGGCACAGGGGAGGAAGGATTTAGCAGAGGTGGTGAAAACTGCACAAGGGATTATGCTCAGATATGTAGTTGTTTTACACTGCAGCAGATGTGACCCACCTACACAATGCATTATTTGTTCTACTTTAAATAACAAAAAGGGTTCAGAGTTAAGATAGATAGTTTCTGAAACTAATATATGTCATTTGTTATTTTTATCATGAAACCTATGTGAGAGAAAAAAAGAGATTTATCAGACTGGGTAGGAAAAAAATCAGGGTTTCCCAGCTCTAGCTCAAAGCCATTACATCCAAAACAAATACACTCAGGAACAGTTTCTTTCAGAATGTTTTTAATGCAATTCTCGTCTTTTCAGTCAAATTTTCACTTTGCCATTTGGCCTCTGGAGAGAGCTGTAAAGCCTGATTCAGTTTGCTAGGCACCTTTTCGAAGAAGAAGTGTCGCTGAGAAGTGTTTCAAGCTCACCTTAGTCACCAGACTGCTACAAGCGAGGCCTTGTTACGTCAAACGCCATGTCGAGCTTCGTGGGAAATTCAAATAATCTGGCTCTTTCAATACAACATGGAAATTTTTAAATGGCACCAGAATTATGCCTCAAACTGTGGGTTTTGATATGAGGACATTGCTGGTGATATTATTATTGCCATTAGAGTTTAAATCAGACACAGGGAATGAAAGTTTATTTATAGGTATACATTACAATTGATTACACATAGATAATGCCAATTTCTAATTAGCCAATCACAATGCATCAACTCAAGGCATTTAGATATGTAGTCATGGGGGTCTGTTTCAATAAGCAGTTTTAACAAATAAAAAAAAATCCTCAACTCTGAATTGGTATAGCCTCAGGTCGGAAACTGAGATTTCAGTTTCATAAAAGCTGCTGTAAGAAAGTTTAATCAACTCAAGTAGGTCCACTCAGAGTTGAACACGTGCATACATGTTTGAAAAGCTATTCCATTTGTAGATCACTAAAACAGGATTCCTTGTGGTCAAAAGCACACTCCTAGACAGAACTGTAGTGACAGATTATCTAAATTACATTCCCGCAGCAAACAATACATTTCAGAAAGTAAAAAAAAAAAAAAAAAAAGTTTTATATATCTAAAAATGTCTAAACATTTGAAGTGGCTGTTTTGACTTTTATCAGCTTGACTGAATATGTATTTAGGATATCTGAAATACATTTCAACCTTCTCACACAGAGAAAAATGTATTGTATGATATTTGTAACCAAGGATACAAATATCTTTTACAAGTGTTCTTATTCTATTTCCCAGAGTTAAAAACTCTGTTTAATATTTAACAATTTGTGTTTCTCTGTCAAAAAGTGTTTCTTCATTTTTAGGGTGTCCTAAGGATACTTAAAATTCCCCTTTTCTATAAGTGTTTTTAAGTTGCGTCTGCTTATTATGCACTCTATACTGTATTCTATATGCATATCATGCACCCATAACTGAAAAACTGATGCTGCTTGCATATGTCATTTTTTTATGGTCAGATTACTACTAAAAATTATGTTTTAATGCTGAACATAAGCAGGTTCAGTTGTGTCTAAATTAAAAGAAGAGATGTTAGAAGAACTATAGATAAAGGATTAATTGCAACATTCCATTAATATCGTCCACTGTTGCTTCCCAAATAAAATGAAGACATTGCAATATAGTCTAGTGTGATAAGAAATTATTTTTTTTAAGCTGAACATAGTCAGGTTTTGTTGTATTAACAAGTGATTTTATGTTAACTCTAACAAAACAAAATACTTTTATTCCTGCCACTTTGAACACAAACATGCTTAGCAGCACCACTCCATTGGTGGAAACACCCAGTCAGACTTCTACAATGAATTTTAACAGTTAAACAGCTGTTCAGCTGTAAATAAACACCCATCACACTAATTCAAGATTTAAGGTTGGAACACCAAATGTGGTCTGATTATGAAACATAAAGACAGGGAAAAAAGACAATTTTATATTTTTTTATTGGAATGTGCAGATTTAGGCCCGGCACAAGGCAGAAACAAACTAAACAATTGCTTTGGATTCAAGGGCCGCTAGGGGGTTCTCAATAGCAATTAGGTGTTTATTTTTTGACATGCATACATAATGATTTTTATCTGATTATAGAGTAAGCCTAGAGTATCTAGTCAAGAGGTTTTCAACAGGGGGCCCTAGGGGGTCCTCGGAGGTACTGTATGGGGGTCGCGAAAGTTTTGGTTGATTAGACTTTCTTCTGTATTCCCCCTCCATTTTTTTTCTCACTAATGAAATGTCTTTAAATCAACATTACCATGAATTCAACAGACTGTAGTAAACAGATAAATGGAGGCAGAAGATATCTTTCAGTCATCAATGCACACATTTAGTGACACACAGGAGCTCTTTTAATCAGGGCACCGTTTCATTCACAACACCTGTCCCATCAACCAGGAATCAGAATCAGAAATATTTTAATAATCCCAGTGAGAAATTACTTTCTTTACAGTACTCGATCTGTAATAGAGTGACTATAGGGCCAGTTTGATATAACACAATTTCATGCAATATATATAATTAGGGGGTCCCCGCTCCATGTCGCCATCAGTTTGGGAGTCCTTCACCAAAAAATGTTAAAGACCCCTGATCTAGTCCCAGTTTTGACTAAGCAAATCATTTCTAAATTTAATCTCTGACTCCTCTGTTCTCATCTTTTGTAATTACGTGTGTCATCATTAGCAGCTTGCCTGTTTCTGTGGTGATAAGTCACGGTTGTTGGTAAATGATCACTGTTATCATTAGGGCTGAAACTAACAATTATTTTGCAAATAGATTAATCTGTCGATCATTTTTTCAATTAATAATCAGATGTCAAAACGGTATTTAAAGAACATTTCTTTACTATATAACCAGGCGAAACTAAAATGTTTCCACTGGAGGAGTTCTATGTAGAGTATATTGACCGACCAAAAAGTTTTTTTTTTATATATTAAAGGCAAAATGTTTCTATATTCATTCAGTTTTGATATATTTACTGCTCTAAGTGGATTGCTCTGTCAGCAATATGCATGTTTTAGAATCTCTGCTCCAGTTAACGATGATCCATTAATAAATAAGTTGACCATTATTTCAACAATCGATTAATCAAGATTAATCCGATGAATTGTTCAGCCCTAGATGTCATTAATCAACAGTCCACTTAATGTGTTGTTATCTTTAAGGTTTGTAAATATATGATCTATTAATGTGGCACTGTGAGTTGTGATTTAGATCTATGGATTTTTGGATACATTCACATTAATGTTATGTATTCATAAGTTCTTTTTCTTTTAAGTATATCTTTTTAGTATATGAAGCTGCAACAGTGCCACCAAGTGGTAAAATTCTTTCTTTTTTTCTTTCTTTCTTTCTTTCTTTCTTTCTTTCTTTCTTTCTTTCTTTCTTTCTTTCTTTCTTTCTTTTTCTGTTACTTATTTACACATTTACTTTTGTGTTCAAATTCAGCTATACATACAGTTGCTGTCAAATAACTGTAACTGACCTGCTGAGATGACTTTTAAAGATTCAATATCTTCTTATCTACTCGTTAATTCTGATCAGATATCAGACTCACTTATACATTAGTATTAAATGCTTCATGTGTGAAAATAATGTAGAGAAATAAACCCTCTTATTAAGTCATTGCTTTTAAATAGTAAGCTGGCTGTTCATAAGCTATTGGATGGACAAATAGACAAAAGTCTAACCTGCATTTTTTCCTATTATAAAAAAGACATTACTGCCATGTGTTAATTCATATAAAAATCTTTATTAATTCTGCTTAATCTTTTAAGAAATGATGATCCAATAAACCCTTAAAACCAACAAAACAAATTTAATCTTACAAAATGTTGCACTTCTTGTATTTCATTAGATTCTTAACAACGTATTGACCATGAATATTGTCTGCTTTTAATGTAAATCTGTCCACTTTCACATATCTGACATCAGAGGTACTCTCCTCGCTGGGAGTTGTTTCAGATTAACAGGTTAGTGTGCAACAGCAGAACAGTTCTGAAACAAGTCAAACCAATGGCCTAGGTTTGACAGGTGGGACATCTGCAACAGTCAGAATATAAGCAAATATACATATATATATATATATACTGTATACATATATACATATATACTTACTTATGGTAAGAAACAGACAATATTTTACACATCTTTTCAGGAGGTATTCTTTTCCTTCTGCTTTACATTTGTGCACACAAAGGATACACTGGCTCATACAGTGCATTATACGATTAGTCATACATAATTACAACCACAAACTTTGATATATCTATTGAGACTTTAATGTAACGGGCCAACACAAAGAAGAACACAGTTGAGAAATGGGAGAAAGTACATGATTATAAAGGATATCAGAGAAATACAATTAAGGTTTGTATTTACTTTAAGATGCATTTTGGTCTATCCCCAAATTAAATCCACTGCAAACATTTGCCTTAAAGATTACCGTACAATTAAATTTCATTTATTAGTTTGTTTATATGTCGCCAAGTCACAACACATGTTTTCTCAAGGCACTTCACAGAGACAATGCAGTCAGATTGCTTTAAAGTTTCTGTCAAGGAAAAAACAGTTGATTGCATCCAGTCTTTGACTTGCAAGACATACTCCTCCTGGATGAGCCTGCGGCAATGATTTTTACTTGCATTTTGGTGTAAAAAAGCCACCTGAATATTTAGTGATTGCTGTCTGTGTGTTGAATAATCAATCCAAGTATCCAAATAAACCAATGAGTAAATAGATGATTGAAGGAGGCTCTACTTCTGAAGGGGCAAATCAATTAGTCATGGTCGATGAGTCGATGGATGGGGCACATAAGTGTTGCAAAACTTGTTTATAGATGCTCTTCCATGCTATTGCTACTTTGCATAAAAGTAAGGACAGAACATTTCAGATTCTACTGTATGCTACTTAGGGTTAGGCTATTATGTAAAGTTTATGGTTGTAAACTGAATAAATGAAAAAGTTCAAATGGTATGTGTGATTTTTGACATAGCGTTCATTAGTGAGGCTATGTTTAACAGTATATTGCTTTAGAAAAATGTCCTGTTTTGGAGAGCAGTTGAGATGTTAGGATATTTAGCAACAGCAACGGTTTCACACAGCTGACTGAGTCTCGCTGCACACATAAATGTTGCTTGGCCTTACTCTCCTGTGGCTCCTGCCCGGCACTCGAGGACACAGCCTGCAGGTTTTGGGAATGAATTCCTGACAGGCCTCCCTGAACTTCCGGATCCTCCAGCAGTATATGACGGGGTTGAACACTGTCTTTAAGTAGCTGAGCCAAAGTGCCCCGATGCTCACTGGGTAGAAGACGGGGCTGTAGTAGAACTGCCGACTGAAAACGGCCAACAGGCTGACCACCGTGTGTGGCAGCCAACACACTGAGAAGCCCACGAAGAGGATGAGGATGGTGGTGAAGGCTCTGGTCTTGAAGCTCATGTCCACCTTGATGTGATTCGGCCGCTGCAGCCCAGTGAGCCTCATCTTGCTGACTTGGTTCAGGGCCGGCAGACAGGAACTGTCGCTGGTGTGGTTGTGGATGCGTAGGGTGTTGCGACGCACTGTGTTGAGGATGCACAAGTATGAGTATAGCATGACAGCAAATGGTAGAAAGAACACAGCTACGGCCAAGAGCACTGTATACCCCCGGTCTGCCATCGACTCACTGTATCCCAGCACACACTGCGGTGCCCAGGTGCCCCCTATACCTGCTGCACCTGTTCTCCATCCAACCACAGACGGCAGGGACACACAAAGGCTTAAAACCCAGGAACCTGCTATCAGTACTTTGGCCCTGTGTGGGGTCAGCTTATCCTGCCGCTGAACAATGATGAGAAAGCGATCAACACTGATGATGAGGAGGATGGACACCCCCTCCAGAACAAACAGCCAGTACAGCATGATGGAAGCCCGGCACAAGCCACTCCCGAAGCTCCAGTCGGCGGTGGCCACAGTGACAGCAGTGAAGGGCATACAGAGCAGCGAGAGCATTATGTCAGAGAAGGCCAATGTGGCCAAAAGGAGATTGATAGCTGAGCGCATGGCTGGCTTCTGGTAAACAATCAGACACACAATTGCGTTTCCAAGGAAACCGATGGTTATCATAAAGATCATTATGGCTGCCAGTGTCACACGGAAAGAGACCGATATGAGAGGAGGTGAAGCCTCTGGCTGGAGTGTTTCTGCTGATTCATCCACCTCTGGCTCCAAGAGGTCACAGTCGTCCAGTAGGCTTTCATTACAAAAAGCCATTGCAGCTTTCATCAGGCACAGTCACCCCAGAGGAAAAAGAACATAACTGAAAGCTGTTGTCTGACTTCCAACAGCTCCGGTTTCTGGAAAAGCCTGGGATAGAAACAAACACACAAAAAACATTGATTTTGTCAAATGAAACTCGCAAAGAAGTGGAGATTCAGCATTTCAGATTTCTTCAGATTAACTCCACATAGATTATCTTTCACTGATGAATAAAAGCATTCCCAAATCATGATCCTGCTACCACCATGTTTCACTTTAGGGACATTTAGGGTGATATATTAGTTTATACCCACAAATATTTAGACCAAAGACTTTCATTTTGATCTTATCTGATGACAGCAACTTCGCGGATGTGCTTGTTGTGTCCCCTAAATTGACAAGAATTCAACTGCAAATGAGACTTTTCTAAGGTTTTGTTTTTAACAAAGGGTTTTTATCATTCATACAGAATAGATTGGTAAAGGCGGAGGCTGAGCCTTATTAATTTAGAAGGATCCACCTAGCTCTGGATCTGTGCCACTTCTCCAAAATTACTTTGGTTCTCTTGGTTGCTTCTCTGATTAATGATCTCATTATCTGGCTTGTCATCACTTTCCTTTTTTAAATGACAGTTTAAAATGAGCCTATCAGATATTCAGAGTTTTTCTTTTTTATTCTATAACCAAACTCCACTTTAAATTTCCCCAAAGCCATATACTGGTCTGCTCTGTATCTTGGGCTTAATAATGCTGATCATTTACTAATAAACAAACCACTGAGGACTTTAAAGAATCTATGTAGGACTAATATGGGCTAAATTGAAAAACTCACCAATGCAAAAATATGCCAATAAATGACCCAATGGAATTAAAATGTACCACTCAGTTAATAAACATAAAATAAATATAAATTATTTTATTTATCCTTATGTCTTTGTTTAAAATATATATTTTTTTGTTTACAAAATGTTTTATAATATTTACTGACCTTCAACATTTCCAACACATTATCTATTAAATGTATTTATTTATTTATATATTTTCTTTCTTTTAATTATAGGTGCTTTTATGTTTCTCTTATTTCCCCCTTGACCTCCCCCCTTCAGCCAACCCAATACGCATAACCCTCCAAGATGCATATGGAAATGTCCATCTATTTTCTGTCATACTTTGATCCCAGGTGGGGATACAATGGGGTGCTGGTGCCTATCTCCAGCTGTCTACGGGCGACAGGCTGGGTGCACCCTGGACAGGTCGCTGGTCTATCACAGGGCAACACAGAGACAAACAGGACAAATAACCAGTCACACACACACTCACCTAAAGTGAATTTAGAGGAGCCAATTAACCATCATGCAGTCATGTTTTTGGACTTTGGGAGGAAGCTGGAGTACCCGGAGAGAGCCCACGCATGCACATGGAGAACATGCAAACTCCATGCCGGTAGACCCAGTGCCAGGAATCAAACCTAAAACCTTCTTGCTGCAATGCAGCAGTGCTACCCACTGTTACACTGTGCAGACATAAGGAAATGTAAAAATGTAACAAGAATATATGTAAATAAAAAGGCATTTTGGAAACAACAAGATAATACATTTGTAGATTCACAAAACTGTTGATAACTGTTAATACTTATTTATCTTGATTAATCCTTATTTATCTTGATATACTGTATATATGTTGTTTATTCTTAATGCACCCTTTTCCTCCTTGTTTGCACCTTCTTTAATTACTATGCCAATATGTGACCAGTGAATTTCTCCACTGTGAGATCAATAAAGCTAATCTAATCTAATACATTAATGGTACTATTTGCACATAAGTCTGTCAAAGGCTCTGACAGATATCTTTACTTAATGACCAAAACAGTAGGTTATGTACTGTATGCATTTTTACCCAAAACTCCACTGCTGAAAAAATGTATTTTTTAAGCAAGAATTAATTTGCTGCAACACTTTTAATCACTTGACGTCAGTGAAAAAATAAGACGATATGGTCTGGTCAAATGAGACCTACTCTATGTATTTCATTGCATTGATGTTTACATGATAAATCTTTCTGCACATAACCCGAAACAACAAAAAGGTTTACTTTGTGGTTTGGACCATTTTATTTCTATGGATTAAACATACCGGTATACCCTAGATATTTTTGATAAGAGTTTAAGAGATGAAACAAGTGTGGATTTCCAATCAAGACAGAAGTTTCATAGCCAATCAGCTAACTTGTAGCCAATTAAAAATCTGTCTAAAGAACTGTAGATCAGTGGGCATAGAAACCATCCCCCCCAAAACTGGGGGGAATCTGAAAATGGGGGTATAAGAAGAGGTTCATTTGAGGGTCCAGTTCAGTTAACTGTCTTTGTTTACATTGCTTACTTCTGTTGTCAACATCTGAATTTCATTTCAACTGAAATGTTCGATTTATATATACTGGAAAAAGCATTGACAGCTCAATACGTATTTTATGTCACTGAGCTTTGGCAAGATAAGTTGATGATTAACCATCAAGCTGCAGGGTTTCACGCGAGTTGGGATACACAGATTTACAGCACATCCATGGTTTTTTTCAGCTGTCAGCTTAATCCACACTCCCTGCTGTTTCCCTTTTTTTTTAATGGCAATGCAGCTTGAATAAGTTATAGGCATCTTCAGAGCTCATAAGGACCTAGTGTTAAATTGTTAAACTCAGTGTCAACAGTCTGATATTCAGGGCTCAGATATTGTTTTGAACAGGTGGAAAGGGAGATCCAGTTAGGAGACATGATGGTCTTAAACATGTGGTGATTCACAGCATGATGGGACACTCATTACCCAATGTTGTAACTGTCATAGCAGTTACATCTTCTATTCTTTTTATAATTTATATGGGAAAGGAACCATATTTTTCCTTATGGTCAATACTAAACAGTTGTACATGATATGAAGCAGGCTTATGTTTAAATTAGATTTTTGGCAAAAACAAACTGACACCCTATTTGATCATATAAACTATGAATAAAAAGAATAAAATAATAAAGTTGGGCTCATATTAGTATTTAGTGTAAAACAAACACAGAAAAAGATAATTTTGACATTGTCAGAATGTAAAAATGAGAAGAATTTTTTTTCCTATTTCACCTTTCATTAATTGGATTAAATATAATTGAAATGAATATAATTTAAAATCCTTCTTCTCATGTATAAAGACCTACATTTCCAGGCTACTTTTATACTGATGACTTTTAATTTTCTGTTCCTGAATAGACAAAATAGAAATTAGAGTCTTTTGACCGGAGTCTTTGAAAAAGAAGCTGATTAGTCACTTCATTTGGATGGGATTAAATTGATCCCATATAATAAAAAAATCTTGGTGTTATTTTTGATCAGGACCTGTCATTTAAATCCGATATCAAAGATGTTTCTAGAATGTAATTCTTTCATCAGTGGAATATTGAAAAAAAAAAAAAAAAGAAATATCCTGTCCAGGGGTGAGGCTGAGAAACTAGTCCATACATTTGTTACCTCAAGGCTGGACTATTGTAATTCTTTACTATTCTTTATTACTAAAAGCCTTTAGCTGATCCAAAATGCTGCAGCCAGAGTTCTGATGAAAATTAAAAAGAGAGATCATATATCTCCTATCCTGGCTTCTCTTCATTGGCTTCCTGTTAAATCCAGAGTAGAATTTAAAATCCTCCTTCTCACATATAAAGCCTTAAATGGCATAGCTCCATATTATATAAGGGATATGATTGTTCATCATGTTCCTAACAGAGCACTTCGCTCTCAATCTGCAGGTTTACTAGTGGTTCCTAGAATTTCTAAAAGTAGAATGGGATGCAGATCTTTAGTTATCAGGATCCTCTCCTGTGGAACCAACCACCAGTTTTAGCCTGTGAGGCAGACACCCTGTCTAATTTTAAGGCTAGGCTTAAACCTTTCTTATCTAATAAAGCTTATTCTTTGACCAGCTATAAGATATCCTAAGCTATATCTATACTGATGTTGCCATAGGCTTAGGCTGCTTGAGGATTTATTGACCCATTTTTATCATTCTGCTTTATTCTATCATTTAATTAGTCCATTCATTGCTCTGCGGCTACTGGTTGCTAGATTCTCTTCATATGTGGTCCCCTTTGTTTTGGCTCCTTCATTAGTTATTTCTGGATTTATGCTTCTGTTGCCACCACTCCGTATCAAATCTACAAGAAACCGCCTCAGCTTCCATATTTCCATCTTTGGATCTTCTAAAAACCTCCACACAACCTGACAAATACGCGTCAGTCGGATGGAAATTGAGTAATGATGGCATGTTGAACACATAAAGAACCAAAACTGCATTAAAAATACAGCAAAAAAAGAGGAAATTCTCTCTTCAGATCAGGAATCCTTCCCTCAAGTCACTGCATAGGGATGCTGGCTGTTGCCATGGAAACAAGGTCAGCAGTTCCATGGCAACAAGCAGCCCTGACTTTCGTGCACAACTGTCCATAAGCAATCCTGCACAGCACAGGCACCCATGATCATCCTGTCTGCACAGACAGAAGCACAGTTAACACCAACATCTCAAATTGTTGGATTTCTGGTGTGATCTGCTGCGTTAGATCCGAGAATTGCATCGTTTTCATGCAGATTTCAATATATCACACCTAAAAGTTTCTACATATTTTCATCACTCAGCCTTTACTGTACACCGTGTTCTCAGGCTAACAGTGCGGTGATTTACTTTGTTTTTCTATACGAAGAATAAAAAAAGGAATCCTGGAGAATAAAAACGCCCTCTTTCCTAAATGAAACAAACATCTTTTAAGATAATACCCAGAGTGGCTTACCTGACTATGGCTCCAAAAAGCAGAGATTTGAAGGCAAATGGAGCTGAGGCGCATGTCAGTGTTATTATAAGCGGTCACAGCGCAACATTTCACTGCCGTGGATCGATCGCGCAACCATCGTGGGCGCTGCTCACGGCAGAGGAGCAGGTGGTCTCTCATTTAAAGGAGCAATCCGCCGCGAAATGTTAGTCAAAGTGGTTAAAGTGAGGTAGGGTTTGGAGCCTCAATCTGCAACTGTGATACCATAACAGGGAAAATTTTGACTGCTCCACATATATGTAAAATAAGGATTAAAATATATGGGGGAAAAAAATCGTTTCTATAGAGAATGATCCAACATTTCAGCTTGTCTTGCTAAACCAGTGAATAAAGAGCTATGCATTAGAAAAGAAAATAGGTGAAAGAAATATACATTCTAGTCTGAAACCTTAGGAAAAAAAATTAGCAGAAGCTTTAGGGAATAAGGATGCTATCAATTAATGTTGGAGCTTGTTCTGAGTACTGCCCTATTTGGGAGTTGTTGATTCTTTTTGTTTTTTATTATTATTAATTTGTTTTTCATAAAAAAATTAAATCCTTACCAGTTGGAGGCGGTAATGCACAATTTACCTAGCTGCATTAAAAAGTGAAGAAGAAACAATGGCTCCTGCCAAATAATCTCAGATTACCTATTTAAATGAGATTTTATATTAAAAAGAGAGGGAAAATAATGTGAAATGTGAAGGATGTGGAGAAAAGAAAATGTAGATCATGTACTGATGAACTGTAAAACTTATGAACATTAAACGGAGAAATTGAGAAGGATGGTTGGAAGGACAGGCAGAGTCAAGTCTTAATGAAATATTGTGAAATTGAGGAAATATAAAGAATATTTACAGATTAAGGAAAGCATTATTTATTCATCTACAGATTACAAAATAAAAAAATAGAATTTGATGTAAAGTAATGTTGATACACACTCGTGTACAGTAGGTGGCGGTATGCAGTTGCTTGCGATCCGCCATAATAGAAAAGAAGAAAAGGAGAGGAAGAAACAACGGCGAATGTTTGTATGACGTGTAGAATACCAAGTTAAGTATAAGTATGTAGTTTCTTTTCTTTTTTTTCCCTTAGAAATTATATACATGTCTATTAAGTAGATAGTCCATCACGAACCACACTCCATACCAGTAGGCGGCGGTAATGCTACTAAATGTTTGTTGCCAACCGCCAATAAATCCAACAACAAGAAGAAGAAAAAACAATGGCTGCTGCCAGAGGGCAAAACAAACAGGGAGTTTCAACCTCAGATACTGAGCTTTTGCTGCACCCAGAGCTTCTCTCCAACGATTTTTTGCAGCTCATTTTGAGGGAGGTGAGTTAATTGAGTTTCAGAAAATAACCTTTTCCTGTGAAAAGATAAAAGATTTTGATAGTTTAACACCTCGGCTAAACACTGTGTCTGCTCGTTCTCTCTGTGCGGTCGGTGTCGGTTTTAAGTTGAGATTAGCTACCAGAGTGTTTTCTCTGTTTTGAAACAGAGAAATGTCGGTGCCAGAGGCTGTGAAGACAGGGACCGGCTCACAGAGCTCTACCTGCGGCATGTCATCCCACTGCCACAGCGGACTCTGCCCAACAGCCGCTGGGGTCGGAAGATGGAGAGGAGCCGGGGAAGACAGGCTGCCGCCGGACAAAGGTGGGACACTGGGGCTGATGGGTTTTAACCCTAGGATATTATTTCCTGCGACCAGCTTGGTGACCTTTAGCGTGTTTACGCTAAAGCTCCTTTTTCCAAAGCTCTTTTTCTAAAGCTCTTTTCTGTTTAGTATTATAATATTATTGCTGTTTTAGAAAGACACAGTCATTTCAGATAAAGCCATCTAGGTAACATAAAAATGTATCGGTATCATAAAGAATTTGCTGCCCCGAAATTATTAAAAAATATTTTACACACCATGTAGGTAAACGTGTCTAGCTTAACTTCACAGGCACGTATTTTTTCGGGGGGACATGTCCCTGCACTTTTTCGAACGTCTGTTTTGGTCCCCCCCTAGGTTTTACTGACCAAAAACCATTTTACCCTACATTTCGTTGAGCACAAGGACCCAGCGGAAAACCTGGGCTCAAACTGAAGCCTGCTGTCCTGAGTTCAGACTGCCCACCATCTTTTCTGGTGTGCTTGGCTGTCACCGCTGTCACTCCTAAAGGGCTGGTTATCCTCCCGCAGCAGTGTGTCGCAGTGAGCTTGTCGCAGATATTTTTGATTTATGCCCAGTTTTGAAGTGTGGTCTGCGCTACGTTATTCCACGCCACAACACAAGAGGACAATCATGAACCAGCTGTGGGTCTAGGGCAAGAAAGTGGAAAAACACAAGGGGCAAGTCTGTGCGACAACGGAGGGACATGGAAGCAAAAAAGTGCAAGGGTCTAGGTGGGAAAAGGGTCCCAGCGTTCTTGCGCACCTCGTTCTTCTAGCTGGTCCATCTTCACCAGCCGTTTTCCACAATGACGGTCATACAAACGAAACAAGATGGTAAGGTACCAATCAGGAAATACGCATTGTGTAGAGTGGATGTAGAATTGACCAATCAGAGGCCTCCTGTCTGCGGCACAGTCTGCGGTCACCTACAATTCTAGAAAGGTGCAGTAGAGTGTCTGCGGAAGGGGAAGATTTGCGTTCACTGCGACACACACGCAGACGACCTGGTTTCTGAGTATAAACCAGCCTTAAGAAGCTCATCTGATGCGCCACTACAAACATCTGATGCGCCACTGAATCGAGTCTGCGATTGGCTGACAAACACACTGCAGTTAGTTATATTAAAAAATACTTTTTTACTTTTTTTTTTAACAATGGTGTTCTTTTGGCTCTGAACAGTGTTAAGCACACAATGAAGTCCTTATACCATATAATAGATGTTGTATGTATGCATGTTTCATACTTGGTTTGATAGCTGATGATTTTAAGTTGTTTTCTATGGTCTTCTCAAACTGTACTACTTGCAGGAATATGTGTGCTCAGAAGTTTTTTGTTTTTAGAGGTTTTTTGATTTTAACAGTTTCTATTGGTTGCTTTTCTCCGTTAAGCATCAGAGTAATCATTATAGTTAAATACAATGATATAGTTGAGGTTTTTAACATTGTACCTACTAGCAACTAATTAACAAGGCAACATTAACAAGTAGAAATGTTGAGAGTTAATTGCATAACTGAACTTGAATTGATCCTTAAAGTTTGACATTAATAAGCTCTTAATACTGGGCCTCATGCAATAACATGTTCATTTTCTTGTCATAAATTCCTCTACTTTTTCTCCTACCTACATTCTTAAGTTCAGTCAATGATCCTCGTAAACCTGATGCGGTCCACCTATGCGTAAGTTAGCATGCGATCTGAGAAATGTCATTTTTGCATAATTACAGCCCAGTTAATGCCATATGAAGCTACGACTTCCCATCCTTGTCAGACGGTGTATTCATAAAAAAAAAGGCATCGAACACTAAGACAAAAAACTTTATTTGTTTGGACATCAAGGTTTTGCTGACTGACAGCTGAGCAGCAGAATTTAAAGAGCCATAAAGGCCAAGCAGTGAGGAATAAATCATAGCTGTAAATGACTTGGTTGTACTCTTACAGATAAAAAAAATGCAAAGACAGATGAAAACTACTGGTGGAGACAAGAGGTGCAACATAATCATGTAAATGCTTAATAGAATAGAATAGATTTAAACTTTTTTGCCATTACATTGCCATAGTACAAAGCAACGAGATTCACGCTCTGCATTTAACCCATCCCCTTGGGGAGCAGTGGGCTGCCATTGTGCGGCACCCGGGGAGTAGCGTGGGGTTTAACGGTCTTGCTCAGGGACCCAGAGTGGCAGTCCATGGGACTGGGGCTTGAACTCAGAACCTCTGGGATCCAATCGTAATGCCCTAACCACTAGGCCACCCCTCCCCTAATGTGAGTTTCCATCAACCAACTTGACAACATGCTGCCGCATCTCCTTTTCATAAACACACGTATACTGCTCATCTCCTAACCATGTCCATCTTCATCACACTCTCCATCTCTCTCATACAGGATTAACATAAAAAAATGAACATATTTGACAAATTCCGACAAACTCAGACAAAAACATCCCCATTTAGTGTAATAACACTGAATGCAAGTCTGACCTTTAAGAGTTTCAACATGTCACTAAACCTCTTTCTGCACTTCCATTCGTTTTTTATGTTCCAGGTGTTTAAATAGTAGCTTAATCCCTGACTGTTCTTTCTTTTGATAAAATAACAAATTAAATCAGTGTCCCCTGGATACCGACATGCAGCTGTAGATGTCCTGACTGATCATTAGTAAATATGAATGTAATTTATGATTGCAGAGTTACATAATATATAAATCTAATAATGTAGGATAATAAAATGGACAATTGCTTCTCAGTAACAACAAATGTAGTTATTTAGTGAAAAACTAGGTCTGAATAGCAGCTGACTTATTGCGCAACACTCCTTCATCAAGTCTGGAGGAGTCCTAAAACTTGTTTGTACATGAGAGAAAATTAGAAGCAGGAGGAAAATACGAAATTTTCTCCTAAATCATTCATACTAATGATGATTACTTTGCTTGTACAAACGATTCCTGTATGGATTCTCAATAGAATGCATGCAGGTCATGCCAAAGGGGTTTCTTCTGGACATGGTTTTAGACCTGAAGTAAACCAGGAAATTCTCTCCATCCATTGCTTATACTCCAGTAGTCATTTGTAAACTTTGAAAGGTCATGAGATGCACGTCACAAACAGGCAATTTGAAAAGAATGACATCAGTTTCTGACAAGCTTTTGTCAGATCAGATTAACTGTGATAGATGTCCAGCACAGAGGTAGATCATGCCCTATTTGTCATTCAGAAAAATATATTGAAACTGTATGTGTGAGGTCAATGAAAGGACAACAAATAATGCACGGTTAATGTAAAACAATTCAGAAAATCTCTCATCAATAAGAAAAAAAAGCATTAAAAAAGAGTGCACTAATGAAAACACCAGATATCCACAGATGTTATTTATTAATCCCTTTGTAAAGACTCTTATCTCAGAAGTAGCTGCATTATTTTAATACTAAGAATCTGTTGTTTAATTCCCTTTATCCAGCTCCAGCAATGACCAGCATAGAAAAAGGCCTCTGATTGTGTTTGACGGCAAGTCGTCTCAGTCGGGTCCACTGAAACTGAAGAAACCAGACTGTTCACCAGGGCCACCCGGAGTCACAGACAGATTAAAACCTCCTCCAGCTGCAAATCTGTCCAACCCCATCCGTAAACTCTCAGGCACTTCGTCGCCATTGTCTTCTTCATCCACACATCGCAGCTCTGATGCTTCAAACCTCAAACGGGATGCAGAATCCTCGGTAGGGTCCTTACAATAAATACATGATATAGAATGATAGCAAATGGGTTTTTTTTATAACAAGGAAAATAACAAGGAATGTTTTTTTTTTCTTTTTAGGCTACACTAAAATCTCCAGAAGTGAAGAAAAAGATCCAACATGTAACATGGCCCTGATCTCTGACCTAGGATGGCAATCTAGACTTATATATAGATATCTCCCTATCATCTATTTTCCATCTCAAACCCCAAACCACCTCTCATTAATTACTGTTTTCAAACTAAAAAAAGATAAAGAGCCTGTTTCAGATGTACATCAGGACCCCTTTAATGTTCTTATAAATGGTGGACAGTCAACAAAGCAGTGCGACGCTCAGGAGATCAACCCTGCTTGTTGAATTTAGGAGCTTCCTTCTTGCAACCTGCAACCTCAAGTGCCCTTTAGGTCCTTATAGCCAGCATCTCCCATCATGTGTTTTTTATATCAGGAGGACGTCCTGTTGATGGTTTCATGTGTTTGATGAACATGCAAGTGTCTTGGTTTATTAAACATAAAAAGAAATACAGAGGAATTGAACACTATGTAAGGGATCATCAGGGACGGATGAGAAGGATTCATCTGATCTCTACATTGTAGGAGTTGTGCAGAAGTTGATACCTGTCAGTTATTGCTCTAATTCCACTGAGAACAATTCAGTTAGGATTACTTCTAAAATTCTTCATTGATTTCTTTATTGTAAGTTAAGCTGATTTTAGGTAGATTGTGTTTAATACATTTTGATGAAAAATGTGTGAAAAATATGACTAATTTTGTATATTGAACATGAACCTAACCTGGGATAGATCTCTTTTCATGTTGTATTTATTGGTCAGGAATATTTTCACTTTGAAGCCGATTTCTTTGATGTTGACAAAAAGTGTCTTTAATATTTGTAAAAACAGTTGTTTTTAAAAAAAAAATAAAATCCAACCAACAGAAACTACTTTGTTGCTTTACTTGTTGAGGATAGTTTGTGGGTTTAATTTCATATGCCTTGATGCGCCTTTGGAGATCAAATAAAAGTGAGATTCTGGTTACACATTATTAAAGCTATAATATTACTGGTGCTAATTAATATGAATGCTGTTGGCATATTCACTCTAATTTGCCCTAAGAAAGTTGTTCAATGATTATTTAATTTATTAAAACCATTCAGGCACTATTAAACAATTTATTGTTTGTTTTTTTTTCTGTCCATCTCACAACCAAAAGCATATTATTAGTAGGGCTGGTTAAAAAAATCGATTCCTTTACATTTTTGCAAAATCGATGTATAGGAAAGAAATTGATTCGTTTTATAGTGACGCGCGTGACGTTCACATTCAAATGAGCAGGAAAGATGCACTCAGGATTACTTCAAGCCAGACAGCTGCAAATATAACCCAATAGGTTGACAGAAGACATTAACAAATGGGGGCTGACCAGCAAACACCCTGTAATTGTTACAGACAACGCTGCAAATATAGTTTGTACAGTGAAGATAATGCAGTTCATGCATGTCTGCTGTGTCCCCGCTGTGTCACGTCTGCTTGCTCAAGTGAGGCTTCACTTTTCACAAACAAGTTTGCACGTTTTGAGACAGTTTTGTTCACATCTCAAGTTTAAACTGTCTGATTTACAAGTTTGCTTTTTGTTTTTAATATGACAGGAAAAAATAAATGAGTATTTTGAAACACAGTTGAACCACTTTCATTGTTGTAAAAACTGATCGAATCGAAATTAAATGATTTAGAACTGTACTAATCAAAATCGAATTCAGGGTGAAAATACCCAGCCCTAATTATTAGTGCTTTTTGGTTTTGAGCAAACAGTTAATTAAATGTAGACAAGTTCGATTTTGTCAACAGGGTTGTAGTACAATACAGACTAATGTCTGCCTCTGTCATCTAAGCCCAGATTAAATACAGTAGAAGGCTCATTTAAAAATGAGCTTACCAAATTGCTGTAGAAAGTCTTTGATTTCTTGTCTTTTGCAGTGTGTTTTGTCGATTCGTATGGAGCCTATCGATAAACTTATATTCACTAAGTTGTTTTCTGATTTGGTCTCTGGCTCATTTTAACACATGGACATGTTCCCATTTAAACCCCTCTGTCATAGATCTTGCTGCTGTAGCAAGGGGATGCTGGGCAGTGTGAACTTTCTTTCAAATATGACTTCATATAAGCTGGTGGGTAGCTATATTTTTGCAGGTTTTCAGGTGTGCCAATCTTTCCATTTTAAAGTGGATTAAACATGGCTCTGTTAAGAGGTTGGGGTATTCTTTTATAGCAGTTTCCACATAAAATCTTGATACATTAACATTTGTTGTTGAAGGGTAGACATATTAAGATCAAGGGGAGATCCCTCTTAAAAAGAACTGCACATTTCCTTTTCTATTTTATTTCTTTGATTTATTGTTGTTTTGTAATTGAACATTCACTTGTCTTAAATTCTGCTGAGAAACCAAAAGAGGAGAAGTGGAGTACGGAAGCTGCATTATGAGACAGCGTTTTCTTATTTTTCCAAATTGTTAATGACAAAACTTTGATTTACGCACGTTAGGTCTGGCTGCTCACAAAATAGCTGACATGCATTTTTGATTCATGCCTTAAAGTTACTTTATTAGTACATAATTTTACTTTCTGACGGAGCTTATATGTCACTTTGAATACACTTCGCAAAATTAAGGAAAACCATTACTTTGCAATTCAGAGCTGAAAACATACAATCCTAGTTCTACTTGCATTCTATTCTAATATGTAGTGAGACTTTGCCATTCAATAGCTTTTAGCTGCATTGTTTTCTCTCAGGTGGGGTTAGATATCCTTGCCACATTCTGGGCAGAGAATATCATCCCGTTCGGTCAGGAAACCACGGCCCACCAGGGACACAGAGCACTTCTTGCAGTTGAAGCAGTCGTTGTGCCACTGGCGCTCCTCGAAAGAGATGTATTTGCTGCCACCCAGACCTGAGGAAAAAACATCCAAGTCTACATCAGCACACCTGAGAAACCAGCTTTAGCTTCAGTTCAGAGTTTAAGCTTGTTGGTTACCACTAATCGGGGTGGTGCAGGAGGCACACTTCTTGGCATAAAGGTTGCAGAAGCAGTTCAGACAGTAAGCAAAGTCATCTCTCGAGGTGAACCTCTGGCCAGAAAGCTGCTGCTTGCAGCTGGTGCACAGGAAGCAGTCCTTGTGCCAAGGTTGGTCACGGTAGGTCACCCCACCAGTGGTGATTGGCTTTTAAAAAGAAGCATTGTTTTATTAATCCTCCCTTATTAATAAATAGAATTAGCTTGTAGAGCCTGAAGTCATACCTTCTTGCAGTGCACACACTGCATGGCAAACTGCTTCTCATAGCAGGGCACACAGAAGTTCTGGCTTTCTTTCGGGATGAAGCTCTTGGTGCCTATCGGCTGCTGGCATCTCTTGCAGGTAAAGCAGGTCTCATGCCAGCTGTTGCCCTTGTGCTCCATCTTCCTGGAGCCTTCAGGAGGATAAAATGGAAGAGTACAGGAAGTTAAAAAGGACAAAAGAGACACTGGTGATATAATTATGGGAATCCAAGTCCACACAATTCACTGCAAGTAGGCAAATTAACAAACCTCAGCTTATGACGTTTAATGTCATGTAAATAAACCATGTAACCATGGTTGGAGTTTATCCTATAGACTTATGCCCCTTCCTATTTCTTTGCTTATCCTATTTTTTTCAATTCTCTATTATTTTGTAGCCTCTGGTTTTTCTGAGGAATATTTTTAATGTTATGTAAGATTGTCTTATAGAATAGCTGTACATTCTTGTGACAAATGCAAAAGAAATGTATTCATCTTACAGCTGGTGCTTCTTGGAAGCTGCCCTTCTCACAAAATATTCTGTTTGGATTAGTTTTCATCAGAAATTTTGAAAAGCATGTTTTTTTGTTTGTTTAATTGTTTTTTTCTTTTTAAACAATGTTATCAGTGAGAAAAGAAAAATGTTTCCAGCAAGGTATGTAAACCTAAGATATTAACTGAGCACCAACCACAAAAGTAACATGACACTGAAAATATTCACACATCTTCATGTCATCTAATAGCAACAGAGCTACACACAGCAGGAAGATAGAAAAGCTTTTGTTATTTTCTTCTATATTTGTATTTTCCACATAACAAACCAGCCGACAAGTACTTAGGAAATGTGATGAGCATTTTTTTTTAGTGTTGTTGTAAATAAGGACCTTGGTTTAATAGCAGTCGCAGTGTTAATTCACCTGATGCCAGCAGTGTTTGCATTCGTGGAAACTTATTTTCATGAATGGGATTTTCAGAGCCAGAGGCAGTTTTTTCAATAAAACAGGGGGGTTAGTCCTGAAAAACGGTCCCCATGAGTTGCTTTTATGGGTGTCGTTCTAATGATGAACAGGAGCCCCACATGTTGTGAAAAGTCCAAGCAATAATCAAACTTGCTGTTTATTGCAAGGAAGGAATCAGCTAGGGCTCCAGTTATTCTAGAATCCAGCACCTCTATCCTCAAAACGCTTTTTAAAGACAACCGTTGTTGCATGAAAATCTAAAATCTTTGTACACTTCTTACCTGGCATGATGGTTTTCTTGCAATCATGGCACTTGGAGGAATACTCATTGGAGTAGCACTCGGTGCAAAGAAGCTGCTCATCCTTGGTGGAGAAGGGTTTGTCCACCAGGGAGCGCTTGCACTGGAAGCACTTGAAGCAGTCCTCATGCCAGTGACGGTCCTTGTAGGACAGATCCTGCAGGAACATCAGACAGTTGGATCAGGCTGACACAGTCAAACACTTTGTATCTTCATGGGGTGTTTTTTTTTTTTTTATCTCTTACCCTGGTGTTACAGCCAATAGGCTTTTTGCACTCCTCACAGGTGTTGGAGTACAGGCTCTCATAACATTTCACACAGTAGGGATTCTCCTCTCGAAGGACATACTTCTTCCCAAACAGGGACTCCTTGCAGTAGTGGCAGTCGTAGCGCTCGGTCATTTTGACCAAGAGATGCTCACCTGAGAAAACAAAGAAGTAAAGGTTTTTTTTTCTTTTATTTAGACACCTTTTCTGCTTTAATCTATCCAGCCAGCTGCAATGTTCTCCACATCAAAATCAAAGAGTGACCAGAGAGGAGGATATTAATAACTACTATCAGCCCTGCTTAGAGACAGTTTACACTTGCCCTCACTGCATACCAGAGGCCACTATGCAAGTGTGTACTGACCCATCAGGGCCTCACCTCCAACTGTCAGTGCCAGACCCCTGTTTTCTCCAGTGATTGTGAGCAGCACTCGTAGTAATGACTAATAAAAGCGAGCAGCTGAATGGGGTCTACTTTTGTAGCCCACTACCAAAAAAAAAGAAAATTCCAGTCTGTTTTTCCTATACCTCACACTCCAGGCTTGTTTTAAGATGAGGCCTGTGACTGATTGGTGAAAGCTCTTAAAATTGAAGAGGTTTTCATCTTTTGTCTGGACAAAACTGAGACTTTTAATCCATCTGTGCCTCTCCGTTATGAGTGCAGTTGACCCCTCCCACATTCCCGTATTGTCTGCTGCTCCCACCATGACTCACCTAGCTTATATAAGGATTTATCTGGCTCCTAAAAATACAGAAAGATAATCTGAATGGCCACAAATAAGACTTGCAGCTATTTGGATGTGCTGTGCAGCTGTTTTGTCAGATTCTGAGGTCTGCTTTGATGACCATCCATGTGGGAAACAAACTGAGATACAAGTAACTCCACTTCGATTAGAAGGCATGTCTGCTGTTGAAGTGTTAAAGCTGCTTTCTACAGCTATGCATTAAAAAAAGTTCTTCAAATTCAAAATACAGCTGATGCATTGTCAGAAGTATGTCAAAAACAATAATAATTTGCATTTTTTTCCCACTCTGTGAGACATTTTTTTGATATTTACACTTGTTGTTAAATTAGTATTTCTACATTTACATAATGCAATCACTTTTATATAACGGATGCAAGTATTTTTCTAAGATCTGCTGCTTTTCCAAAGCAAGAAATCACGAGTACATTCCTTCTAAATTGAACCCAGTTTGACATCAATACATAAATTAAAGGTTTTAAATTGGATAATTGAGTTAATATATCTTTGAAGATTCTGTCATTCAGGTCATAGTCAAGCTTGAAAAAGTTCAGTCTAGGCAACTGAATGTGAAGTTTTGTATAGACATTTCACCTCTCATCCAAGAGGCTTCTTAATTTCTAATAGTGGAGGGAGGCACTGAGATTAATATACTGTAGGTGTAACAAAGACTGAGGAGAATATATTTTTTCCCCCTAATTCTTTGTTGCACCTACAGTATATTAATCTCAGTGCTCCTCACCACTAGCATGAACTGAAGAACCCTCTTGGATGAGAGGTAAAACATCCAAGAGGTTCTTCAGAGTTCATCCTGTTGCCCAGGTTGAACTTTTTCAGGCATAATGGGGTTAAATTTGAGGCCAAATTTGGCTTTAATTTGCAAAAGATTCTATTGAATTTTCTATTGTGTAAATAATATTAACTTGAAAACTTAAATTCTCACGCATCTAAAATGTGTAAAATAACACGATATGTTGCACATATTCAGCTGCAGCATATCATTTTTAATGTTTAGGAGAAGTCATATCTAATTCCTAAACCAAATGTAATGTCAGGGTATCATAAACAGCATCTTAGTTTCAAAATGAAGTCACCCCTTTGTAATTTGCAAGAAAAGTTAGTCTTGTAGTGAGACTAAGGATAATGAGAAAACAGCAGGGAAGCCTTAATTAGCTCTGTGAACTCAGATAAATGGATTCTCAGAGGGTTTATTTTGCACAGAAATGGAAAAGGAAATGTAGCCAAGGATGAGGAAGGGTAAACAATGAGGGGCCTTGTGCAGCTGGAAAACAGGAGAACATGAATTGGTGGAAAGGGAGGAACTCAAAAGGATGCAATGAGCAGCAGTGTCCCAGAGTAGAAGGAATGGTGAGTAAAGACCAGTGAAGAAGAGAGAAGGATGGACAGGTGAATGGGTGGATGAACAGAGATTGGCTCTTACCTTCCTGTGTGAGGAGTGTGCAGCTGTGTTGAGTCTGGGGCAGACTGAGAGAGGAGGCTGTGGGCGCGCTGTAGTTACTCCTGATTACATTAGCCGTCCCATCACAGACTAATTGGAAATGGGGTGGGGTGGATGGGGGTGCAGCGTGGGGGCAGGGTTTCTATTTTTTTTGTTTGTTTCTAGTTCTATAAATACAGCAGCACCTCAAAGAGATAACCCTTGAGGCCCCCTTAGCTGTCCCCACTCAGTCACCAGCAGGACCATGTAGCCATTTAAGGTCACTCAGTTGTTCTTCTCCCTCTCTTACACTCACCAGGAGTTAGTTCACTCTAAACCTTCTTTGTATCAGAGCTTTCTTGGTGCTGACTTCTGTTTTTTTTTTCTTCTTTCATTTGATCATTGTGATGCTCTCATGAATCGGTGAGGATTTCCTATCCCCAGATGTCTCATCTTTCCCCACGTCCTCTTTTTTTTCCTCTCACAGTCCTAAACCTCCAGTGTGATGGCTACTGTATCCAAGCTCGCTAACAACAGAGACCCATATGGTTTCTAGGAAAGCTTTAGCTCTGCCGTCTGCAAACTCTCACTCGCTCTTTTGGACCATCCATTGCCCTCTGTGCAAATGCTCCTGTCTTCTCTCTATGCCTCTGAAACATTTTATTTCAGAATATACGACACTGCAGATCCACTTTAATTTTTGTGCTACATTTATGTGACACCATGGGGGTGTTTTACCCTCTCGATATATGCCATGTAATGTATGCTAACATTTTCATAACCCCATTTTCCTTTTCCTTACAGGGTTATAACTTATCCAACGTCTGTAATACTGTAGCTAGAGACATTACCCTTAAGTAGAAGGTTAATTAAAGTTCTGATTTGTATGTTCCTGTTCATTTTGAACTTATACTGACAGGAAAACTCGCTAAACTGGCTAATTAAAAAGACACATTTTCTAGTGGAAGAATACATGTACTCTTAATGACAGTGGTGGTTGCATCAATTGCTAAAGCTAACTCTTATGGCCTCAAAGACAAATTCAATTCAATTTATTCATATAGGTCCAATTCACAATGCAATGGCATCTCAGGGCACAAATGACTTAACTGTTTATAAACCATGAGCAAAATGTGTCTAAAATGGAGAAAATGTTTTTACCAGTCTAACCAAATATTTTAAATGCACAATATGTGGGATAAGGTAAAATAAGTTAAGATACTGGGTACATAAGATCAAATTGTGTAGATCAGAATGGAAGGTTTGTCTAAGCTTCTGCTATTGAGCGCCCCGCCACTTATGGCCGATCTTACCAGCATGTCTTTAGTGGCAAGGGAAATCAGAGCGCATTAAGGTAGTCTAAGCAGACACAGGGACAACATGCAAACTTCGCACAGAAAGGCCCTCTGCTGAGCCCAGGACTCGAACCTGGGCCCCTCTTGAAAGCAAGAGTATAAAATCCATTCATCCCCGAAAAGTGTGATACATGCTCACTTTAGAGAGATCAGTTGATGGAGAACCCAAGGAGACCTCAGAGATGCACAAATACAACATCTAAACTCCCTGCAAAGAGACCAACTTTTTGTAGTAGAAACCAAGACCTTCTTCCTGCTTTTGCACTGCTACAGTGCTACAAACTGCTCCACTGGTCAGCCTGTATCAGAACATTTATATCTATAACAATTTTTGTTGAAAAGTTTAAAATGGAGACGAATGACACAAAAAATATCCATTGCAATGAAGTGTCTTGTTTAAATTTCCAAAGAAACTATTATCTCAAATAATATTGGAAAAAATATAGATGCAGGCCAAATCCTAGCTGTAATTAGATAATGTAGGTCTTTAATTTCCTTATTTCCAATAATATAAACACTCTACTAGTGTATTTAGGACCAAGCATTCAGAACAAACAGGAAGTTTAGACTAGCACTTTGGGCAAAATTGAAGTCAGATGATAGCATCTCAAACAGAAGACGATGTTGTACAAGCTCTTCTAAAACGACTGGAAAAGGATTTAATTTAATTATTATTGAAATGTGGCAGTTAGTGTTCAACCCGGGGCTCAGAGACAATCATTTCAGTTCAGTCCATTTAATTTCAGACATGTGGTCAAGTTAATACCTTAAGGGACAAATCTGTTTAATGCCCAGCTGAAATAATTCCCAAGACTGCCCTTGCTTTCCTTCTCTCCTTGGCCCTTCTTTCCATTCAACTTGTCCAAAGCAACCCCTCCTCCACCCTGCACGCTCTGAACCAGGGCCTCCACCTCAGCTGCTTAGGCCAGCGGATAAAAGTGCAGCTGTCTGGGCTATCATGATGGTAAAGCCCGGTACTTACTCCGGCCGTAAATGTAGCAGCGTGAAAAGGTCAGCCCAGGCAGTCCCCATCATCACCAGAGTACTGTTAATCATTAATGCCACGGTGACCAATTGGACTGGAATTACTCGGGGTCATCCAGGATCCAGTATCAGCCCTTTGGAAGAACTTCGCTGTGCTTCATGTGGACCTGGTCGAAATGGATCCTATAGCAACTAGCTTTGAAGAACGTGCTGCGTCATAATGAGCGTCTCAGAGGGGCAGTTAGAGCTCATGAAGACGGATACAATCATTTGAGGGTTCCACTGTGGGAGCAAGAAGGCAACTGTCCCTGTCTTTACTTGACATGGGATCCAAGGTGCTTGTTTTAAATGAAGGCTGTAGTGCCCGCCTGGTTAAATTAAGCATAGATTGGAGAAAAAAAATGGGGAAAAAATCCAATTTACTCCAGAAATTGCATAAATATATAAGGTTTTAGCATTTAAAGAACCAAAGCAGGATTAAGTTAAATTAAAATAAAAAATCATACACAATGTAATAACACGCTGCAAAAGGTTGACAAAAAAGTATGTAAAAAATATTGAATTGGTGGATTTGCACTTGATATGAGTAGGGAAATGGAATGATCTGAAACTGGAATGAGATTTTTTTTAACCTAAAATAAGATTTAAAAAAAATCTGCATTCTCTTATTTCAAGTGCAGTACATATAAATGAAATGTTAAGTGGCAAAACTACATTCTACATTTTATCCATTTCAAGAAATATTGACTTATTTCTAGATCAATGTTTGCAGTGAGTGGGTTTTTGTTTTGATTTTGATGAGTTTGATTACAGCCAATAAAACCATTCCCCCCAAAAGGAATATTTCATGAGACCAATGTACCAATGTAATATAAAATTTTAAACAACAGAAATGTTGTTGTATGGCTAACACAATCATGGGAAAGAACTGCTGAGCTGAAGGCTGTCTAGCAGACCAGTTACCCTCTGCACTTTACAAGACACACAGGATTCTTAGTAAAGAAGACGTCCATTTACCATGACCTGTGTCTTTGGGGACAGACTGCCTGCAAGATCATCACTACCTTTAGAAGGACCATGAAGGAAGTAAAGCCCTTTAATGGACTTTGACTGGGTCATTCTAACATATGAACATGCTTTGATGTATTAAATCCATTTCAGGCCAAAATTACTTTATTATTGCAAAAGGAAAATACATGTTCATACGGATTTCTTCAACAAGTTGTTCTAAATGTTGATGTAAGGAGGAATCTGCTGTACCTGCCTGTCTTGCCACTGATCTTAGGCCCCGTCCACACGAAGCGGAACCCTGGCCTAAACGCACAAATTTTTCACCAAACCAGCCTCTCATCCACACGAAGCCGGCGTTTCGGGGGTCTGTAAACAATCTTTTTTTTATTCAGCCTTCAGAGTGGGAAGATTCTGAAACGCCGTTTTCGCGTTTCCATCTTTAAGCTCTAACCGCATTTTTTTTCTTACACGCATGCGTCATAGCGTCGCTTCTAAACACGCATGCGTGACACAGTATCACAACAACAATGGCGCCGTACTGTGTTGAATGGTTGCTGCTCATGCTACTCACCCTGCTGTCGGGCTTACAACAGAATCTTCTTCTTCTGGAATATCTCCAGGAAGAACAGAGTAATATAGACGACATAGTTCATCACCTGAATTTGACTGAACCACGAAAATGGACCTGCAGGGCAAACATGTATAAATATTAGTGCACATGCCCAACATTTCGTCGCCTATTTTTGCTTTGGCACGACAGCGCCACTTACAGGCCTGGCATACATTTTGAAGCGTTTTCATGTATTCGTGTGGACGATCACATTTATTTTATGTCTCCGTCTTTACGACAAACGTTCTGGAAAATATTAGCGTTTCGTGTTCGTTTTGACACTCATGTGGACGGGGCCTAAGTAAACTTCTGACTCAAGACCCTTTCTTTGAAGAAGATGCATGAAGCCTTCAATCACTGCTCTGCCCATGTTTCCCTCCTTCTTAAATCTGTTAAAAGCCTTTACCGGATTTCTGACTACACTTGTCCCATCATAGAGAGATAGATTCCCTGTCCTAGCTGAAGAAAAGCATCCCAAGAACATGATTTGGCTACCTCTACAAAGCACAATAAAGTTTAGCTAGTTTTTACCAACAAATAATGCTTCAAACATACAAGATACGTCCTGTTCCATATGTCTACTGGTTGTCTAATCAAGGCATGTTGAGCCAGAATTAGACAAGTAGGCTCAACATCGATGGCTAAAGACTGAATAAAGAGCAGCACCTGTGCAAGGTACTTTTTTGAGTTGTCGTAGGAAGTAAAGTCTCTGTCGGGATCTTCTACCGAACCATATCTGTGTGAAAACAGGCTCGGGTCTCAAGAAAAGGTGGTTACAGGTAACTAGTGGGGATACTTTTTTTTTTTTTTACAAAGTCTTTAACAGGATGGAGGAGGGAAAGGGGGGTCAAGCTCCTTGTTGTTGTGACCTCATCACTGGACCAGCCAATCCACATCATGTCTATATGCAGACTAATTGCAGTTCTTATTTTCTCCATTTAAAGTGTTTTTATCTACCGTACTTACTTTTTAGATTATTTTCAGGCTCTAAAAAATCTAGGCTAGGTTTAACAGATCTATGCTCTAGTGGCCTTTACTTTTGAACGCAGGTAGACAGGAAAGGGGGAATAAATGCAGCAAAGGACACCAGAACGGGACTTTAACCTCTAACAGCTTTGTTGAGGACCCAAGCCGCAGTCTGAAGATGTCTGAAGTCTACTGCAGACATCATCTTTGATGCAGCACTTTTTTCCCCTCAAAATTGAGCTCACTGTAATGGTATGTGTTTATTTAATTCAATTGAGTAATACTCTTAAGAATTGTTTTTGTTATTAGTTTTACCAAAATGAACTTTGTAATTTCCTTTTTTAAGAATCCAGTCTGTTTACCAAAAGGAAAGGAAAGACTGTAAACTCTCTGTGATGCTAAAGAATAGTAGTGCTCATGTGTCTGGTGCAAAATAAAAGGTTTTATCCCTGACTAGTAACAACTGCAAAGAGAAAAATGTAATTACTATCTCACTGTTAAAGGTTTTAAATATAAGGTTCCTGCACTAGTTTTACCATCAGAATCTCCAAGCAATAAAATGCATGTACATTTTCTCCCATTGAAAACAGCTGATTGGTTCCTTTTTGCATGGAAGTGAGTTAATGAGCATTACTAAACGGCTCCTTAACTCATTGTTGCTCTTTTTGCAGTTGGTGCCACTGTGGTGATGTGGGTCTAAATATGACACAGAAAATCCTCCGTCATTTAGCATGGTGTTGTGTTCCTTGGCGACTAAATCCCCTGCAGAGAATACGGGGGGATATTTCGACACCAGCTTTGACCTGACCCTTTATTTAGACACTGAAAGCTCTCTTTTGTCTGATGTTCTCTCTGCCCTGTTTGGTTCTCTTACTAAATACGTTATGCAGTCACATCTGTCTGTAAGACTGTACTTTTTTCTTTAATCTCAAGGAAGTTTATTCTGACATATAAGATATTTATTTTTCAAATTCATTTTTTTTAACCGGATTATAGCTTTTGTGGCAGCAAAAATATTCTGAATATAAATGTAGCATAATTTTTTCCTTAATGATTAGATTTTGAATTTTTATTCACCATAACAAAGTTGTGTTTACCACAAACTCCCTTACCCTCTTTCCTTTTAGAAGAGAGTGAAAACACGTGAAAACTAAAGAAAAAAAGAACGCTGTGTCTTAAATACTGAAATCTTTTCCTTCTCCTGCTTGCTTTAGGATTGTACATGCATCATATTCTGTACATCTTCACATTCTTGTTTCACTCATAACAGTTTTTTTCCATTCCCATTAGATCATCTTAATCCTGTTCACTTTAGATTATCCCAATCTGTGTAAACTCAAATTACATTTGTGTAATATGAAAAATGTGATGTTCTTAAAAAAGGGTCCAAAAAGAGAGGAGATCTAGAAAGAGTATGAATACTGTGCTTTTCGTCTTCAACAAATATTGAACCAGAACTCTACTGTTAAATGCATGTATAACATAGATGCATAAACACCTGCGTTTTATGTCAATGTTAAATGCTGTTTAAAGTAACAGATTATAATTAAAAATGTCTCCAGACCTTTACTGGTTGATGATTTTCTTTATTTGGAGCCCGCTGATTTTTAATCGGTCATGCCTGCTCTATAGAGTCAGTTAATACAACTATCTCCAACTCCCAAGATCTAACCACAAACATCTGCAATAAAGCAAGAGAGAAGAAGAAAAAACTCTTTGAAACAGGCTGACATCACCTAAGAAAATATGATCCAATATCAGGCAGATCACAAGCACAGCCTTTAAATGAATAAATTAATACAGAATACACAGTGAAGGAAACCCTCAGATGAGCACATCTCCATTGCATTTAGTTACCCATTTGTTTTCATAATTACGGACTGTGTAAAGGTGTTATCTTGAAAAAAAAAAAATAACATCAAACTTAACTTAAGCAAATACATAATCAAATTGTTATATTTTGAAAAGAGAACAAACAAACAAACTGCACACTCAGTTTTTGGTCGTTTCTTAGCATAAAATACAAGTTTGTTGTAAGATGTAGATGTCACAGTGGGGTGGAGGATTTTGAGGACCCAAATGCAAAGATCAGGAGGCAGAAGTGAGTGTTGAAGATTTAATAAGTAAACTGAGGCAAAAATCCAAAGGACAAAAAATAAAAGGAACCAAAAAAAATAGAAAACTTCAGGGTAAACTCACTGTGTGGAGCCAGAGATAAAGGAAACAGCAAAAACAACAACAAGGAACCAGCAAAGAGTGACTGCAGAGGTGGAGTATATAAGGGGAACAGAACAAAGGATGGGCTATTGAGAAATTTCTTTGCAGTGGATTTACCATCAAACAGGAAAATAAAACTTATCTTATAAATCTTACTGAATATTATGGTTTACACAGACTTAAGACTAATCAAAAACACTCATTTGGACTTTTTACTATTTATCAAGTCTCTATTTACAAAGATTTTTAACACAAAACAATTGTTGCTTTATGCTTTTATAGTGAGTTCCAAACTAGACAAAACCAGAACTGTTTGGAGGAGGAAGTTTCCAAAGTGATTCGTTTACATCAGGATTTTGATCCCACCTTTATCCCTCAGTGCCAAGCTAGGTTTATTCTGCACATATAAAACATCATCAGGTATAAAAAGCTTTGGAATAAAAGTCACACATCTTTGTATTGGTGCATCAAGCACAATACAACTTCAAGAGTTCTCAAAATCCATTCATTTTAAATTCTCAGAAAATGTTACCTTCCCTTGGACCCAGAAACTCACCGATAATTAATTTCTTTTTACAGCTTCTGATTCCCGTGTCTAGGCTGCAGCTAGGTCTCCCAATACATCGGCGCATTAACTCTTACGTTCCAAAGTAAACGAGCTAAAGGGGTGAGAATATCCTTTCATGTTCTTGCGTGTGGATTGCAGACCTCTCATGCGTTTACTTTTTAACCCCTACAGATCTGAGCCCTGCCTTTTAATCAGGACCAAAAAATTAACAGTAGCTTAAGCTAACACTAGTTTTAATTCACTATTATGTCTTTGCAATTTATGTAACAAAATAATATGTGTGGTATTTTACCACTGGTATATTTCATAGTTTAACTTTTTATTTATGCAATGCCTAAAGCTTTTTTTTCTGGTGTTCTTTTAATAAAATCATGTTTATACAACCCTGCTGGTTTCTCTGGTGTTTCTGGTGTTACAAGCAAGTAATTAGAAACTGAAGTGGTGCTTGTTAAATGACAGCTGGCCCCCTCCGGACGAATTTATCTTACTAAATATGTCTGCTGTAAAAAAAAAAAAAAAAAAAAAAAAGAAAAGAAAAAAGAAAGGACAGCTGATATGATGACTAATCTGACAGCTAATACAAAGCCCACATTGCAGAACTTGGATTCAATAGACATGACGAAGAGTGTTGGTGTGGTGGCAGGTGTGCACCAAATGTTTCCAAACTGCTTTAGTCTTCAGTTTTAGTTTGTGGTCACTTTGTTCATGTTTTCATAAGATGGATGTTGTTAAACCATACATATGGATGTTTTCCACACACACAAACAAAATGTGTTTGTAGACAAAAAACAAAATTGTTTGTAGACAAAGAAGAAAAGATGAACCCAAAAGCCCATAGGTATATTGGTATAATTTCTTTGGGGTGCATTTCTTCACTGGTTAAGTACTAATTAGCTTAAACATAATTCAAAGAAAGAAATCTGTTCCATTAGACATTTTTTTTTTAGTTTCAGATAAAAATCTAAATGCTTGATAAGGGACAGTTGCTCAGTTTATTTAATATAAAGCCATGGCATTTCCATTTGCATGCCTATATCTAAACTGTATCCACTGTAATTAATGAAAGACGATAACGCTAGGCTTAGAGAATTAGAGATAACTGGAATTGTGGTAGAGATCTGAACTGCATTTCTCAGTGTGATTCTGACACATAGATTGCACTAAGTCTCCAACTGTAACGCAGGGAAAGGCGGGGGATTACTGACAATAATCTCATAAAAAAACTACAAATGTAAGCAAATTATACATTTAAGTGTATGTTAATTTATAATGTTGTTTTCCAGGAACTTTATGTCCGGAAAAGACAACGCAAGGCCTCAGTCAATCTGTACCCCCTTCTCAGCCCCCCCACCTGAAATGTGTGTGACGTATTGTGATGAACGGTGTATACTGAAACTGAAATTTCGATTACAATGTAAATTATAGTTGACAATAAAGAAGTTTTGATTGATTGATTGAACATGCTCGAGACTCCTTACTTCTTTTTCATGATAAATTACCTTTTTCTATGATTGTTCAACACAAAAAAGGAATTAAGGAAGGAAAGAGAAAAATTACCTTATTTAACACAAATATATTACTTTTAATGTGTCTACAAGTAACCGAATTTGTCAAATGGATAGAATCACCATCATCAAACCATCAATTGTCTTGTGAAAAACAAGACAATTGATGGTTTGTCCTCTTGTGTAATGAAGCTCATTTAGAACCATTGTACTGTAGTTTTAAGAAATATCATTTTAAGATTGTTTTTTTTTTCCACATTTTCTTAAGCTCCTAAAAACTGTGCATCCAGTGTTAGTGTCATGAGTTTGAAACAAGCTCTTTAAAAAACGCCAGAATAGGCGCTTCACAGTGCAGACGGTTTATATCAGGCATCCCCAAAGTCGGTCCTTGAGGGCCATTGTCCTGCAGGTTTTAGAGGCTTCCCTGCTCCAGCACAGCTGATTTACATTAATAGTTGATTAACAGGCTTTTGCTGAACTGCAATCATCAGCGTCAGCTGGGCTAAAGCAGAGAAACCTCTAAAACCTGCAGGACGGCAGCCCTTGAGGACCAGCTTTGGGGGTTCCTGGTTTATATGGAACCTTGACATTTCCCCAAACCAAAAAGATACTACAAATACTTTCTGCAAAAGGTTAGTAGAAAAAGTGAAGCCTGAAGCAACATGTTGAAAAAAAAAAGAGAGACAGATAGACACAAGCAATTCTTTTAGCAAAATTACTTTTATTACATTAGTAATAAAAATCCTAGTAACACAAAGTGTGGTTTTGTGCATGACTATGTTAAACACAAGTTTTCTAACTAAATTTTATTAAAATTATTTTCTTACAAATAAGTGCCCTTTTATTTTGATGTCATCTTTGATTATAATTTTTTTCTTCCTCACAAACTACAACTGTATCCAGACTTCAGTCATAGGTTTTAGATTAGTGTCAAATATTTTCTATATTGCTTTCCCAAGGAAATAAGATGGTTGATAACTCTTTCTAGAGAACAAAAACAGCCTTCAGGGTTGGAAAAAAAACTTTACAGAGAGCCATTCATAGCAATGCAAGGATAAGCAACATTAGTATCTCAAAAGACTTTTTGAAACATAGTTTTGATTAGATGTTATGCATCTGTAATAACCTTAGATTGCAAGAAGATCTAATTTTCAGAGTACAGGATGTAGACTGACAGCAGTCAATGTCAAGCGGTCTGGCCTGAGATGTTTGAGCTTTAAAGTGTTAAAAGCACACATGGGAAAAGAGAGGAGGTGAGAAAAATATGACTATCTCAAGTAAGGTTGTCAAAAGTATCGATACTCAAAAAAGTATCGATATTGAAAAGTTGTATCCGGATACAATACTCGTTTTTAAAAGTACCGATACAGTGCTACCACCAGTGGCACCTAAACAGTCATTCATCTTATGCGCAGATTAGAGGAAGATGCACTTTCTGAACACTGTGTGATTGAATAATTCTGTACACTTTTTGGTTTCAGACTTTTTTCTGTAACAGGTGCAGCTGCTGAGAATTATTTTTGTTTTTTAACTGGTTTGGCTAGTGTCATTGCTATGTGTGCAAAGCATAGCCAAGGAAGGAACACTTAATTTTAATTTAAAAGTTTTTTATCAAGCTTGCTTAATATTGTGCACAGCATACGACCTCAAAATATTGTTTATTGTATTTATTTATCTATTTATTGTATTTTGTTTATTAATGAAAAAATTTATGTTGAATTTTGGAGTCTTTGTTTTTATCCTTGTGGTATCGAAAATGGTATCGAGTATCAAATATTTTACTTAGTATCGGTATCGAGTTGAAAAGTTTAGTATCGTGACAACCCTAATCTCAAGTAATGTCCTCTTGTCGATAATTACCAACGAAAATGCATGATATTCTGGAGTTCTTCTTTCAATTTTAGCGTTTGTAATGTGGCATTTTTGAGATTTTAGCAGGTGAACTATTTGTCCTGAAAGATTTTTGATTTAAGGCAAGATGCTCGCTCAGACCAACCTGTAATATTTAATCTAATTTTAGTAACCTGGCAAAAATAACTGGAAGTTCCCACTTTTTGTTAAAGACTTAAATGCAACTGGGAGAACCTTTCTGAAGGAGTCCTAAAATGGGATGTAGATGTTGTCCCTGAAGAAAAAAAATAACATGTTTATTATTTTCCACTGGGTTCAGGATAATGGTAAAAAAATAAATAAATAAAGAAAAAAACAGACCAATAGACATGGTCATATTTGTGGACACCTGGTTAAGATTCCACTTTTTTTGAAAAATAAAATTCATCACCGTAAAAACAGATAATCATCATCACGCCTTTAAGAAGGAGAAAAGAAGTGAACAAAAAGTGTCTAAAAACAGGACAAAAACACTAACTCAAATAGAATGTGTGGTCCAAACAAATTTAATTACTTGTTCCATGCAGTGAGCTTTCTCTTGATAAGATTTCTTTAATTAAGATTATAAAGTTTGTGCTCAAAATAGGAAATAAACTCTCAAAGCAATAAAAAAAAATCTAACACTACTAAATCAAATCTTAATTTAAATAACTTGCAATATAAAGCTATTGGTCAAATAGAAATGGCTGCAACTCTTCTTTTCCCTCAGAGAAGACATGTTGTTTAATGGGTTTGACAAAATACAAAGAAAAACAGTATTTTGGAAACCTGCATATTTATTGATACGAGAGCTTAAAACATTTATTTCTTTAGTAATACATTTTTAAAAAGCCTGGACATTATTTCAAGCTTTTTTGCAGCAGTCCTTGCATTCAGCAAAGTTAAGAAATCAAACCTTGTATTTTAGAACATTAAATCCATGCAGATTAATAAAATATATTTCATACGTTTTTCTTCATCCAGAAACACATATATTCTCAATATTCAATGTTTCTGATTATTTCTCTCAATTCAAGTTTTATTGTTTGAAGCTAAGGCCATGGGTTTTTGCTCTTTCCGGATCCAGATACTTCTAAGTGATTAAGTTATAGTTTGCTTTACGACTATCATATAACAGATAAAGTACCTCGCAGGATGAGTAGACTGAACCTCCACAAGCTTAACCCAAAGTATTTGGTAAATTAAGTTATCTAAGAGTTAGTTGGTCCTCTGTAATTTCCCTTGGGTGAATTTGTGACTGGAAACATTGAACCTTTTTTGCAAATATAACAAAAAGCACAAATGTTCATTCACCACTCTGTGCATTTTTGAAAACCTATAAAATAAATGAGAGAACATCGGGTTATTAAGAGGTCCAATCTTAGCTTTGGAAAAGCGACCTTAAGGAAGGTGTGCAAAATATCAAGGTTTGCTTGTCTGTCAGTTTCTGAAGGTTTATGAAACAGCCCAGCTTTTTTGATACCTTGTTGTGTCAAACAAAGGTGAGCAGGAGCTCAAAAAATGTTAAACAGAGAGACACACACATTTTTGGTGAGGCGGGTGTAAAGTAAAAAAAAAAAAGGCAGTTTGTGCTTCCAGCAGTATGTACATTTAACTATTTTAAAACATTACTCATATGCTAATTATAATCTTCAACACACTACAGGTTGCCTTCTTTAAAATCCAGCTGGAAACAACAGAAGAAAGTATAGCCACGCCACATTAGTGTCAGGGTCTGGTGTTCTGGACCAAAGTGCAGATGGATGCTAGAAACCAACATAGTGATTTAACAATAATCATAATTTTGCAGTAGAGCTGCATATAGGCAAGGAGACAGGAAACCAAACAGGGGATGCAGTGAAGACTAACATCATGCAGACAACTTAACTAGAGCAGGGCACAGGTGTATAGGATGGGGAAAACACTGTATTTACACACTGGCTTGTGATTATGGCTGAGGGGGAATAAATAAAGAGGTAAACTGTGGAAAAACACAAGTTTAAACCAAGCCACTGAAATACAGAATGAAATAATGGAAAGATATATATATATATATATAAAGCCACTGAAATACAGAATGAAATAATGGAAAGATATATAGAAATCTAATACAAACGGAATGTGTGAAAAGTCATAATATACAAGCTGAAAACACCTCTGAATCATGTCACTTGCTGTCTTTAAAGTAAATGATCATTTTAAATCTCAAATTTCTAAAGAAACTTGTATAAATGGACTAGTTCAAAGACCGGATATGTGTCTTAGTCTTTGGAATCAGAAAACTCTGTATCTACATGTGGGATGGAATCGCTTTGGTAGTAAGCTGCTACATATATACAGTCACGTTGTTGATTTAAATTAATTTGGAATAAATACATTGGGACAAACAAATTCAAGCTCTATAGACATGTTATGAGAACAGAGAAAAATGGAGCTCCTCTATTATTTTTAGCAACAAAATGTGAGAGGGGGACCCAGATCTTGTTAGTGAGGTCATTGGTGGACAGGAAGTAGCTTTTTTTTTTGACCGGAGGTGAGAAGGTGGCTTTGGTCAGCTGCAATCTTACCTGCTTGCCTCCTGGTCCTGGAGGTGTACAGTTCCTAAAGGGAGGGTAGACAGCTGCCAGTCATCCTACCTGCAGAGCGAGTGATATACTGCTGACTGCCATGGTAGGAGCAGCAGCGTATCAGATGGCGATGGAGAAGAAGAGGATGGACTGTCATTGGCTGGTTAAATTTCTTCAGCTGCTGTAGGATTTATATCCTTTGCTGAGCCTCCTTGGCGGATGAGGTGATGTTTAGCTCCGACTTGAGTTCCTGTCTGATAATGTTGCCCCAGAAAGAGTCCACAACGGGGACTGGACAGTCATACACAATGATGAGAGAGGATGGCACTGTGCTTCTTAAAAAGCCGAGCATCATCTCCAATGTTATTAGAGCGTTGATCTCCAGACTGCAAAAGATAATCAGATGGTAGGTCTACCCATCAATGGCGGTCAAGTCATCCATAAACCTTGATATAGATTTTAACTTTATGAAAATCTAGGCCGTTTCTCAATTCACTAGAACGCGAGTAAGGAATCGTGTTCTCACCAATTATGTTCCTGAGAAGAACACAGGGAAGTATGGACTCTGGGAGAACGGGAGCACGCAGCATGTATATGAGTCAATTGGAACAAAAGAGTACTCGTGACGTCACCACATGCCTGGCTCGTCTGGAGCTACAATTTTCCTCCTGTTACTAATAGTCTCTAATAAATTATATTTTTTTTCATTTAGTGGGGAAATAATAATCAACACAGTCAGATAAACACAAATCAAATGAACATTTTGCCAAATAAAACAAAAAAACTTTGCCATCATAGCCAGCGGTCCTTCACACGACTATGCTGAGAGAGGTCTGCTGCAGACGGGCTGCGGTTAGCCCTGGCTGCAGTTAGCCTCGGACGTCCGCTGGTTGCAGCGGTCCTCTCAACTTCGGAATTTAATTACGCATTAAATCAGTAAATGGTCCAAATAGTGACGTTTTAGAGTATAATATTCTCGCCTCAAATGATCTTAAAACGTACTTTTATTGAACAACAGCAGCAGAAAAAAACTTTTAAATTTCAATGGAGAGCTCCGTTGAAAGCTGCTGCTGTCGCAGTGCATGCTGGGACAGCTGTCTGTCTGGAGAATGGACAAGTCTGCTCTGATGCATGCTCGTAAATAGGGAGGGGCGAGAACAACATCCGGGGACTTTGTGTGTTCTCGATCTTGTCACGACCCGATCCGTCCCGGACCATCACCACCAGCACCATCCGTTCTGCGCATGCGGGAACAGATATACATCCTTGTATCCATCAACAATGTAATTATGGTACTAAAACTACGTTTTTCTATCCTTAACCCACTAAAGAATAGTGATAGACATCTGTAAAAAAAAAAAAATTAGGACTTTTGTGAGACAATGTTTATGCTTTTTACATTTTCTTCGTTAAACTGCTTCTCTGACGTCATCATCAGACATGCTCAGAGCAGTCCAGCGAAATATGATTAAACCATGTTTATCTCCATTTTAATTGTTTCTTATTTTAGATTACACACTATATAACATAAGATTATAAACGAATCAAAAACATAAAACTCAAAAACATTGGATGTATGTTTAAATCCAAAGCTGAAAGCTCCCAGAAGTAGCGTAGGATCCCATTTTCGGTGCAGATCGACTAGAGAGGACTGATAAAACAAAAAGGATTTTAAGGCATTTATTTTCTCAAGAAATACATTATTAACCTTTAACACATTATATTTAATTACATTTACTATTTTGGGGAAGGGAAAAGGTAATTTCTGTATTTTTTACTAAATAAAATCGAGGACGACCCGGATGTATGTCTGGATGCGCATTTGCTAATGAACTGATAGCGCATGCGCAGAACGGATTGTGCGTCCGGAACGGATCGGGTAGCGACAGGTCTGCTGTTCTTGTGAATTGGAACAGTACTAGGGCTGATGTTGATGACGTTTCACGAGTACACGAGCACATGAGTACGCACAAGTACACATTGAGAAACGGCCCTACTCTTGGTCTTTGCCTCACTATGACCAGAAATAAGCTCAAAATCTTACGTTTATCTCCTCAAATTGACTCAAACTCAGAGAGCTGTGTACTTCCTGTCAGATATTGATTTGATCAATTTAAAAGATTGATGTGCTGAGAATAACTGCTATCTTAACAAGAGGGCCGCTACTTCATATTTCAGCTACATGCTTATGAATGAAGTAGAAACCAAGAGTGGGATACCTGATAAATATATATTTCTGATAAGTGCATCATATCCATGTGGATGGTCTGCACATCTTTTCATCACGAAGATCTACATTTCCTGGCCTTCACATTTCACAGGAACAGAGGGCAGAGGCACAGAACCCAGAGAATAGCAAACATAGCACAGGAGCTGCTGGTTCATTACATATATCATCGCCTCCAGTCAGGTGGACTTAGGGACAGGCCCCTTTCTGCCAAAATAACCCCCCAGCTTCATCAGTGCTGTAACTATAACTCTGTTAGCTACAGGCCTCCCAGCAAGTTGTCTGTCAGGGGGATTATACTGTACTGTGCTGCTGATGGGAATACGAGGGTCGGGCCTTAAACAGAGAAATCCTAGTTATAGCAGCAACATAACAGAGTTTGAAATTAGTCAAGCTTATCTTGAGGCTTAAGAGGAAGAGGGTATGAATGCAGAGCAATTCCAATATTTGCTCCTTTTCGGTGCAGCTTTACAGACACTGTTTACCACTGAAGGTCTGCATAGGTACATAACGAGGTTTTCCATCAAATTCAATTAAACTCAACAACAAATTAGAACAACGCTAACTTTGAATCCGCACCGCATACACACCACTCAGCTTTTTCCAACACACCACTCAGCTTTTTCCAATTAGCAGTCAGCTGTCTGAAAGCAAGTTTCAGCTAGCAAGCATGTGCATGTAGTTATCTAAGTCTTGGGGGCATATACTCATTAATTCTGATTTAATTGTGATGTGTCATTAACAGAAAGGAGAAGAAACATGCAAAGTTTGGCACCAACCTGATAATAACCTGATAGTTGGAATGAGGTGATGTGTGCTGAAAGCTGACTGCTGGGATGTTGTGCCCCCTTGTGATAGAAAACCTCAAAGACCATGGGACATTATGACCAAATATGCTCACTTTAAACCAATTTGTTCACTTTAAAGCAAAGCAAGACAGGTTTATTTAAATCTTAGTTTTCATACACAAAGCTATGTTATTTAATTACAGAACATCCAACAAACAGTTTATAGGGGAGCTTAATTTATTTCAGAAGCATTGCATTAAAACATCAAGATTTAAGATGTCAGATATTATGGAGAAGTATGAATTTATATCTATATTTAAAGTTAAATCTCATCTTCAATCTGAAGCTTTAGATGGGAACATTAGTATTTGTTTATTCATCTAGTAAAAGCAAAAGGTGCCCTAATTTTTTTTCCATATTTCAGGATTTTTGGAAGTTTGTTCCAGAGCTGGATCAGATTCTTTGGAAAAGGTTCTTGGAATGATGAGTCAGTGGGTCTCTGAGGACCTAAGGGGTCTACATGATTCATATTCGACAAGCAACTCTGAAATACATAGGAGTAAACAAGCAGCTCTTTTTTTTGTTCCTTTCATCTGAGATATAGTCAAATCAAATAAGAATGATAAAGTGGAAATTTAAAGACGATATCACAATAAATGGGGGGGAATATTTCTGTGTGTCAGGTTACTGCATAAAACAGGTCAATGACATAATTTATGTTAAATAATCTGTGGCTTATGGGATTAAAAAGGGTCAAAAAATACATTAAGGGGGCTTTGAAGAAAAAAAAAAGCAATAAAGCTGACAAAACTATCATTCAAAAAGTTTATCAAAGAAAATTTGAGCTTATTACATAAAAAATAGGACACTTGTTATGACCCCATAACTTAATTAAATATGTATTTATAAAAAAAAGTAATAAAAACATCTATATTTAGCTAAATTTCAATTTATTGTTACTTAGTTTTGCAGCAAAAAAAATACAGGATTATGGTGGATTAAATCATATATGTGGTGCAATGAAATGCAGAAACCCTGAAATCTCATAAATACTGTTTATTTATATATTTCATTGGGGCCATTATGGCACCCCATAAAAAATACATTTTGAAAGACTGTGTGGTTCAACAATATGCACATGTGGAGAAAACTGTTGGTTTCTTTAGTTTAATCAAAAAAACAAAAAACAAAATGGTCAAAGAAATAGCATGAATCTGACTAAAGTAATAAGAAATAAAACAATCTATAAAGATAGGCATATAAAAGTCAAGCTTTGATTCTCAGTCATTCTTTAACAGAAGCGCATCTAAAACAGTGTGTTAGATTTAAAAATAAATAAAATGAAACTGCAACAGGAAACAACAACCTGTAAAGGTGAATTTATGAATTATGAGATCAGCCCTAATAATTTATTAGTTTGTTTTCTGTGAACTATTTAAATCATTTTTACATTTGAAGGTCTGATAGTCTAAACAATCACATTAATGAGCGATAAAGTGTTTAATTGAGGGATAAAAAACAGGCATTGTAGGCATCGCCTGTTTCTTCCAGCCATCGCCAAGGGGCGACATATTCCCCACAATCTGTCCCTTCTCCTCCGGCGTTGTCCTGAACTCGTCCCGGCGTCAGCAACGTCACCAACCGGACCAGTGATAAAGCTCGAGGAAAACTGTAACGTCTAACCGGAATTGAGCAAGTGTCCTTTCAAAACAAAAGCTCCTAACGGACTACAAAGAAGGAAAAAGAATAAAAGCGAAAATGATGCGAAATAAAACGAAGTAAAATAGTGACAAGTTAACATAAATTGTTTAAAGTTTCTAATTCTTGTTGTTTTTTTGTTTTTGTTTTTTTCCATATTTTTGTTTAAGCGCATGTTTTCATTTGGAGGTCCACTCAAATTTCCACAATGTAAGATCCCCTTTCTATACTTTTCTAAAACATTCATTCATTTTATGAAAATTCAGGTTGGCCCATCTGACATCAGTTCAAAAGTTAAACATCCTTTCTTTCTTGCTCTGTTTTAATTTTGAATTTTTCAAAAGACCTAGGTGTCTATATCTGCACAGATTATCTGCCTCCTACTTGATTGTCTGATTTTGAAAATTGAACCAAAGTGTCTTATCAAAGGATAGTATGACATTAATTATGACTGTTAAGTGTGTTTGTGGGCTTCTTGATGCTTGTTGACCTCACATGACCCCTGAAGGTGTACAGCGGTGTATGCACCTGTATGTTAGTGGCAGCTCAACTCCTGTACATGCTTCTAAATACTACAGCTATGGACTTTGCAAACACCACAAACTGCGATTCACTGCACTCTGACTAGCATTAACTTTTGCAGCAAACTTAACTATAGTTTGTCTTTTGGGGTTACAAAGACAAGATTATTTCCCAAAGGCATCACTGAACTTTGGTCACCCATTTCTTTTCTTTTTCTTTGATTTAACACAGAACTTTGGAACACAGTGTTTACTTTACTTTGATTACAGGTGACACAATGAAGAAGTAATCATCTTTACTCAGTTTACGCGTGTTTATCATCTTATGTCCGATCTTTCTCTGCTTGCCAGCATAATGCACTGGAGGTTATGGCTTTGTTTATAACTGTATTGTTTACACAAGTAATCATCGTTACAGGTGAAATAAAAGTTATTTTCTCAAAATAATGGAAAAATTATCTCTTTATCTAAGGATAAGAATAATATTTGAATCTTGTTATTTTAGGCTAGCTGAAGTCATACTATTTATACAACATGTTTTACAGATGATAATCGCCTTACATAAGTAAAATAAGAAACAGTAAGAAATCGTTCTAAGTCTAAATAATCGTGTCTTTAATTGTTCTTTTTAAAATTTGCGGAGAACAAAGACAGTGAAAGGGAGTTCCAGGGCATTTTGAGCCGTAGCCTGAAAAGTCTAATCTCCTGAAAATGACTCCCAGGAACTCCGAGCAATATCTAGTTAGATGATCTAAGAGGCAACAAGACTTGAGCTTCAATAAATATGCAACATATTTACAAGCTTGAGCATGGATGGCTTTCAATGTCAAAACCAAAATCTTGAACTGGGTCCAAATGGACAGAGATCCAGTGGAATAAGGACTAATCTTTAGTTACGTGGTAGTCCAGGCTTTAAGCTGATTTCTGCAGAATATGAAAGCAAAGCAGGAATGCTTTGTTTAATTTATTTTTTGAAAAAAAAAAGCCTAAAACATTTTTTTAAGCGATAAACAACGGTTTCTAACAAGATGCTTACGGTACGGTGAAGGCACTGCCAGAGAAAACACCCACATTCATATGATACTTTACACCAGCAGATTAAAAGATACATATTAATATAATAACCAGGAATTCCACCTTTTTGCAATGAATCCTCCACCAGTTATTTCATTATTATTTTATTTTTTAATAAACATAGACTATTCTTGCAGTTTGCACAATTCAGACATTTTAAACAGGCAATACAATAAAAGTTATCTGTATACATATTACAAGATACGTAATGTAGCTTTCTTATGATTTCGAATAAGGGGTAAGGTCTGCATGGGAATCCATTAAAATAATTAAAAAATGATATTGAATGTGATCTCTGTTGATACTGATTACCGGTAGGTGTCTATTGTGACATTTTTCTGATATTGTTTTTTTTTTTTGTTAATGTTTGAATATAATTCAATTAAGGATGTTTAAAGAGTATATAGAATTAATATGTACATGTAATTTGTTGAAAACGTTAAGTTAAAACTGAGATTGAAATTCAGGACGTGATCCAAACTGAATTATTTGTAAAGTTAGGAATATTATCAAAGGCAACTTCATGCAAAGTAGAACCGGTTTTCTTCCTCTAGTGGCTGAAGTGGGCAAATACCACGAGGTCTTTAAAAACCAACATTTATGTGTGTTTTCTTCTTTTTTGTATACGTGGTTAAGAACAAAATTAACTTTATATTTCATTGGACTTTGTATCATGATTTGAAAAGTATTTGGTGTTTGACAGACGGTACAAAAAAAAAATCCTGAATTGTTTATGTTGTCTGAAGGAGAAAAATGGCTTTTGAAGAGACTCTTTAAATTAAGTTTATAATTAATAAGTTATGTAATTTGGTTTTGGGAAATTCTGTGTTGTGTTTTTTATTGTGGTCCTATGAGTATTCTGTTCAGATAGATAGATAGATAGATAGATAGATAGATAGATAGATAGATA
>NW_015151110.1:133493-153152 GCF_000732505.1 Cyprinodon variegatus
TCATATAGTATTCATTTTTCATAAAATTGTATATCCTTAAGAAATGTAATCTGAATTCCTTTGTTAATTGAAATGGTTAGTCCAAAAATCTAACTTTCCCTGCAGTCTTTTATTATGAAACGTCAGACCGGAAGTGCGGATCTTAGCTTAGCTAGCTTCAGAGAAGCGCTCGAGGTGGAGGCAGTCAGCCTGCGACGGAAAACAAGCGAGGACAGCTCTGGCACTACATCCTCAGACCGTGTTTTAAAAGAGGAGAATTTAGTTAAAGTGGAGAATAGGTGGATGTGAGTGGGCTCTGCGGGACTTTCACAGGGACTCGGTTACTTATTGTGTGGCTCTCTCTCGGGCTGCGGTGTGTTGAGCGTGTCGCTGTTCGCCCGTTCTCAGTGGACTGTACACTAAGGTAAGCGCCTGCAAACATAAAATGATTTATTTTAAGTTACTGCTTTGGAACTGGCTACTTTATTCACTCTCCGTGCTGTAGTGTGGTCTTCCTTTGAAGAGAGTGGAAAGTGTAGTAAAAGTTGGGACAAAGACGGCAGCCTGCTGGTGTCACTTTCACGCTTTGACGCCTGCTCTTTGTCCACTCAGATGTGGTGGAACCACACATCTAGCTCAAACCTCAACATACCACCCATTTTCCTCCACATCATCCGGGTTTTTTTCTGCATCTGTTGCTAAAACAATGATCTACGGTTTACTTTTATCCACATAACAATTTCTCCCATGGTTTTTGTTCGGGGGCCACTTCATAAAGGCCTGCGTTTGAAGGGCCACAATCTACCAACATGTCCTGAGAAATCTGTGTGTGGTGAAACATCTGTTGGTTGCTAATAACTTTACACACATTAGTCGTTTATATTCGATTTAAACAGAGGTTTTTCCATTCATTCAATTATAATGCAGCCTGTTTTACACAATGACCCTTTGGAAAACACTGGGACTGGTGTCACATGCCCAGTTTATCAATGGTTCTAGTGGTTTTCAATGGGAACTGCACCACACTCCCCTCTGTTTACACATCCAAGCAATCATTTCCACTGTTGATCTGAACCTGGATTAAAATAATTCCAATCTGAATCTAAACGCCTGACCACTCCGGTTGCACATGACTTCTTAATCTCCTTTCCGTTTGACACTGACTGTGTATAGAGAGGCTCTGACTAGGCTGGGTGAACAGATCTGCTTCTGTCTCTGTGCTTTAAACAAATTAAAACAATTACCTACATTTGACTTGGATAGATTATGAAAAGTTATTTAAAAAATAAATGATAAAACAGCAGGTGCATTCTATAAAGCAAAGCCTCACTTAAGAGTCTGTGCAGCAACTCAAATATTAAAAACATAGTGAGATCTATGTCTAAAGAAAAGAAAAACACAATAATTTATGCTATGAAATGGTTTATATGCTGACAGAGGCAATAAAAGGGGATTCTCGGAGAGAGATCTAGGGATTTTATCAAAGTTTTCTTTCTTTTTTTTCCATAAAAAGCCTTTACCTGATCTGTCTGCCCCTTGTTATTTTTTTTTGTTGTGAGGCTGAAAGAGGATCACTATTATACCATATCCGTTTTTTTTTTCAAGGAGATTGTTAAACTGCGCTTTCTGCCCCTCGTTTTTGAGGGTCACTATTTTATCCGTTTTCTGTCCTCCTAAACTCCTATCATGGCTAAAGTATTTTTTTTTTTATGTTTCAATCATTGTTTTTGCACGATTCTGTTCCGGCAAGAGAATTACAGCTTAATACTCGTAATTTTAGGACTTTATTCTCATAATATTATGACTCTATTCTTGTAATGTTGCGACTTTGTCCTTATAAGTTTACGACTTTATTCTCGCAAATTACAACTCAATTCTTGTAATGTTACAGCTTTATTCTTGTAATTTTATGACTTTATTCTACTTCCCACTTTTTTCAAGTAATTTTATAACTTTATTCTCATAATATTACGACTTTATTCTTAAATTCAAAAGCCCTCTAGCCTGGCCCTCATACTTTCGGAGCTAGGTTATGGAGGACCAATCCTGCCATAATTAGAAATACATGCAGAAATAAAGAAAGGACTTAATAATATAAATTTACGATTTTCTGTCCGATCGGATGCAAAATCTGATTAGGTGTGTTCTGGCCTTAAGATCATGCGTGTATGTATTGAAAATTAATAGAGTCTTTGAAAATGTGAAATCCAATTTGCATTCAGACGTTGGAAAGGTTGTGATGCAAATAAAATAAATGCCTTATTTGATAATAAAATGTGTATTGCCTAGAGATATTTTCTTTGCTTTAAGTCATTAAAATAAATCAGTTTATGGACTTCTAACAGAATTCCTGTTACAATATTTTTTTTTTTCCCAGTTTGCAAGTTTAAAACCGGTTAAAGACAATGTGTTCATTTTCGACTTGTGTTATAAGAAAGTTCTGAGTTAAAGTTTAAAAATGAAATGTCATGTTTAATAAAACTGAGAATACTCTGATCAGATAACGGCTCCAATATTGAATAATTAGCCAGATTGGATATCAGATCAATTACATGGATCCTGGGTCTCAATCCAGTCATTTCTATTTTCGATATCATACAGAACAATGCAGTTACACAATTATGGTGACTGAAATTTTATGGTTGTTACTGTGATTACATCAATTCCCAGAGCACATGCTTGTGATGATTTATTTCTGTGGAAATTTGTCACCTTTTTTTTCACCAGGGTTTATGTTGAGTTGATACCTTTTTTTTTTTTTTACATAGGGTATGCGTTTAATTCATTTAACTCTGCTCCCTGGGTGCTGCACATAGGCAGCCCACTGCTCCCCAAGGGGGATGGGTTAAATGCAGAGGTAAATTTCTCCAGTGTGACATCAATAAAGTTAAATTGTTATTATTATTAGTCAGCGCATCACTTATTAAACGTTTCAGGTTTTTCGGTTTTTCATTAAAAGTGAAAAGAGTGCAATTAAATTCATTTTGAACCTTTTGTGTTTGCAACAAGGACTTTGATGCGTTCACAAAATCGATTTAATAGCTTCTTTCTTTGTTCGCTAATTTCTAGTCATCGGTAAAAACAATGCTCAAGTTCTACCCCACTAGGTTAATGTTGATTCAACTCAATAACATACAGGATGTAATGAAGGCCACAGTGTTTTTAGGCCATTGTATCACCTCAACTCCAAGCATGTTGCTGTGAACGCAGGCTAAAGTTAGCTTCTTACTCCTGATACTGGTTCCTATAGCCAAAACAAGTTTTTAGGGCATTAGTGGCTTTTTTTTTCTACAGCAGGTTGACAGGAAAGGGGGTATGAGAGAGGGGAAAGGAATGCGGAAACCACCCATAAGGGGGTGCACCCCTCAGTTTGAGAACCTCAATGAATGGGCCACTGCATCCATATATCGGCCGATACCGATATGTGAAAAAAAAAAACGCTAATATTAGCCAAATCAAATTACAAAATCCCACACCTAACAAATTTACAGCTCCTGATAGGGTGTAACTTTACAAGTCAGAATTCTTACATACATTGAACGCATCATAAGGCAAAGGGGTTTTAGAGGCCCATTCCCGATCCAGGCCCTAACCACTAACCCTTCACTATCAAGTGTCACTCCCAGGGAAGTCTCACTCACAGCTGTGGAAGACACCTTGATTGAAGGTGGGGGGGGATGCACGAGAATGGGATGGCTTCTTCCCTCCAACAGAAAAGGAAATAAGTCGTTGCTATGGCAACACAGTGGCGCCCCGTGTGCGTGGCTGTAGCTCTGTGGCGCAGGTTAACATAGCATAAACATTTGCCCCTTTCTTAAATCAAATGTATACAGTCAAATAAAACTATTTCAAAAAGGACCTTCCATTTTGGAATTTATTACGTTTTTTTTTATTTTTTTTATAAACCAACTTGTGATTTTCTATCGGTGTGACAAAGATGCAGCAAACCAGCAGAATTTACATTTGGAGGAACGTGTCTCTTCCGCCATCAGGCTGCTGTTACACCTGCTGCCGAATTCCAGTGAGTCTGCAGCTGATGCAGACCCGCTATTTAATAGCGGAACTGTCCACTGGACCTACCCACTGCGTGGTTTGTGATGGCACTTAATGTGGCGGACCCTCCGCAGTAACGCACAAACGGAGGGTTAGTGCTCAGAGTTAGTGTTTAGGGGCCAGTTTGGGATTAGGCCTGAGTCTGCAATCCTAAAATGGATGGACTATTCTGTAGCTCTATCAACAATCAAATATTTGTAGGGTACAAAAAAGCCTCCAAAAACTGGTTGATGTTATATGCATAGATTCTGAGGAATGTATGTATTGCAGTTATAATTAATTCATTAGCATATTTTCTGAATTGTTATAAAGTCTAACTCCTGGTTTGCATTGTTAATGAAGGGGTTACAGGTGCAAGAGAGCGTTATATTCCTATATTTAGTAAAACTTTCATGGCACACCCATAATGTAGACGCACCCTCTGACTGCTCTGTACTATTATTTACAGATTAAGATAAGGTTTACTTAGCTGTGACTGGTGCGTGAACGGCAACAGCACGTCCTGGACTCTTAGACCTGAATGACAGAAACTGCTGTTACATCACGACAAACCGGGAAACTGAATGCTTAACATTTTAATCATTTCAGAAAGCTGAGTAAAGGTGCAAAGGTTGCAGGTGACGGGGCAATTTGGCTCTAACAGTAAGCATGGCTTGTTTATTCACTTCCCTAACCCCCCAACCCCCACCTCTTTAAATGTCTCAGGATGCCTCTGAACCTCTTTTTAAAGGCACTTCAGAATATGAATTGTCTTAAAAAAATTTGTATCATTGTATAGGTTTACTACTTTTTTATATATATATTTCTACATTTTTTTTTAGCCATTTCATTTTGTATTATTTTTAATGACAAATGATTCAGACATCCTACTTTGATTAAACAACTCCCTGATTTCTGGGTGATTCTCTAACATCTTCCACTGTGAAGAGTTTTAAATTTTTTTTATAGATTTGTTTAATAATTTTTGTTTCATAATAATAACAACAACAACATAACAACAGAAAAGAAAACATAAGATAGGGGGCATACATATTTTCATCATTATAGAGTCCAACTCTAAGCATTTATAAATGCTTGAGACAGGATGGTAGACCTGTCCTTCAGCATAGTCCAGGAAGGGCTTCCATACGCGTCCAAAAGTGTCAGTCTTAAAGTCGAGAGGGAAATATTCCAAAATAAGCGTCTTCCACACAAAATAAGTAAGAGATTTATTAGAAATCCATTGTAACAAAATATTCTTTCGAGCACAAAAGACTTGTGGTAATGTTATCACACGCATCACTTAATCGCTTCACAGGTGATTAATGAACAACGAAGCACTTTGATAATGCTTTGTTTGCCATTTTCTCTTTTTCGCATTTTTATGTGTTGCTTCATTTTTTCTCAGTTTTTTGGTAAAAAGAAACCTCCCAAGACCTTCTGCTTCCTTTGAAAGACACAAAAAGAGGCAGACTAGTTTAACAATTACACTCAATGGCTGTTCTTCTGGTTAATAATACATTAGATTATTTGAATAGAACAATGTATTTTCCAATATAGACTGATTAGAAAGGAAACATTACACCACATGTAAAATAACAGCCCTTATTACATAAAATAATTGACATTTTATTTTTTAGATTTCCTAAATGCCTGCAATAGGGTTGTCACGATACTAAACTTTTCAACTCGATACCGATACTAAGGAAAATATTCAATACTCGATACCATTTTCGATACCACAAGGATAAAAACAAAGACTCCAAAATTCTACAGAAATATTTTCATTAATAAATAAAATACGATAAATAAATACAATAAAGGTTGTATGCTGTGCACAATATTAAGCAAGCTTGATAAAAAACTTATAGAATTAAAATTAAGTGTTCCTTCCTTAGCTATGCTTTGCACACATAACAATGACACTGGCCAAACCGGTTAAGAAACAAAAATAATTTTCAGCAGCTGCACCTCTTACAAAAAAAAAGTCTGAAACTGAAAAATGCACAGAATTATTCAATCACAGTGTTCAGAAAGTGCATGTTTCACTATTCTGCACTTTAAATGAATGACTGTTTAGGTGCCACTGGTGGTGGCACTGTATCGATACTTTTAGAAACGAGTATTGTATCCGGATACAAAATTTCAGTATCGATACTTTTTTGAGAATCGATACTTTTGACAACCTTAGCCTGCAAGTAGTTCCCACAGATCATGGTCAAACTTTATAGAATAGAAATCATGGCTTACTTAGTGGTTCTTGGTGTAATCCTGGTATTAATTAGTACAATGATCTTTGATGATCTTTTCTCTTGGACATGGCGTTTTAATAGTAAGTGACATAAAATGGTTGATTTATAGCAAATATTTTCTTCTCTTCCTTATCCTCTGAACTTCAGGTCGAGGAAACAAAGTGACGGGTTCTTAGGACTTTAAATTTGGCTCATAGGACTGGTTAGGGCTTGGTATTTCTTCAGTTTTAAGAAACAGGAACAACTGTTTTATCCTCTGAATACAGGCACTTTGTCTCTGAAGCGCATGCTTCTTACCGTCATGTTTTCTTAAACAAAGCTCCCATGTCCGCTACGCTTTCAGGACAAATCCAGATCTCTGATTGGTCAGTTGTTAACAAGCATCTGGGATTGATTGACAAGTGGCATCACATCAGTTGCTCCTCTTCAGCTCTGTTTGAAATCTTCCAATGCACCTTCATTGAAGAGTTGTTGATTTTTTTTTAATTGACAATTGCAGTTTTGAAAAACCTTTTTTCTTTTTTTTTTTAGTCTGTTTGCAACAAAATTTTTAAGAAATGCATAAAAGAAATTGTTAAAATCAAAGTAACTTTGCCACCAGTCTTGTAACCCTTGTCTTATGACAGAACAATTTTAAGGGTATTAAGTTTAAAAATTATTATTATAATTTATATTTTTTTGCTCTATTTCACTTTCTTTACAAAATATTTCATATCAGCTTTTTTTTCTTCTTCTCCTTGGTCTTGTTTTTATGACGAGGGAATGGGAAGGCGTATTTGAGAAGGGGAGATAGTTTTTTGTCCACATATGGTATTTTTCCTCCAGGCAGAGCATCGTGTTCGTCTCCCTTCAGGAAAATCTGAGCTCTGGGTTAGAAAGGGAGAGAGAGGAGGAATTAATAAGGGTGGGAACAGATGGAGACAGAATATTACTACTCATGAAGATCATGTTGTTAGCGAAATGAAGGCCTTTGTCGTACTGGGCATCTATAAGCTGCTGAATAGATGGTCATTAAACTGAGAGAACGAGCAGTTATCATAGTTCAGTAAGTTTCTATGATCCTGGGATCTACTCCAGGGAGGAGGAGGAATATGTTTACTGTTGTGTTTATATGCGAGTTCAGTGAAGCACAGCCTGTGCTTCAGTTATAAGATTCAAATGGGAATTTGTTATTCCTTGAATCTGATGCATGTTACTGTTTTTATGTGCTACGTCACCAGGATTTCCTGTATAGAAAAGAAAAAATCAAATTAATTAATGTGAGGAGTTGTTGTGTTAGAACTGTGGCAAAGTTTTCAGTCAAAATTTGAGCTTTTAAGAATAATTTGTTTTATTTCAAGATAGCGTAACAGACAGTTAGTTTAGTAAGTGATTATTCCGTCATTGATGCTTATGACTAAATAAGTAATCAGATTTTAAAAGGAAAAGTCACTCTGCAAATTGTTCACTTAATTACCTAAGTTTATTCAATGAGTAATAGGATTCAGAGATGGACGGATACGTTAGCCGGTTAGTTTAAGCAGATGTCGGTGTTTTAATTCGGACCGAATGTTTTCATTTGGTCAGCAGCCATGCTATATAATCACATGAAGTGCATGCGATGCGGAGCTCCCCATTAGCTATCCATTGTTAATGTTCTGCTTGATTTGTTTTTAATGCTTCTTTTTTAAATCATTTAAATAAGACTTCTGTAAAATCTCATCATGTGTCATTTTGATCTCATGAATGGAGAAGGAAAAAACATAATTGGCTCTAAGAATGAGTCGCAAGATATCAGAAGCACATATCAGGGATTGGGTGGACCTGTGCAAAGTTGGCCCCGGCGAGCCGCCGTCCTGCAGGTTTTCTACTTTCCTGCTTCAGCACCGCGGATTTCCATTGATATCTTATTAGCAGGCTTTTGCTCAACAGCAATCACCTAAATCAGCTGTACTGAAGCCGAGAACTATAGAAACACTGCAGGACAGCGACCCTCGAGGACCGATTTAGGACATGCCTGGGCTAGACTGAGGACAAAATGATTGACATTGGCTTAAATAACCTGTATCGATCGATCTCTAACTGGAATATATGGAAAATGGAGGAAGATAATTCATCAATATATTAAAAGCTTGGTTTCACCTGCAAACTGTAGTTTGTATTTTTTACATTAAAAAAACACAAAAAAAATAGATCTGAACTTTTTAAAATTGCTAAAGGACCAAGTTGCCCTCATGTTGTTCTTGAAGATAAAACAGACATAAAAACACATTCGTCAAAAAGGTAAATTATTAAAATTCAGGTTTAGTAAAGCTCCCCTTATAGCTGCACCTGCCTGTAACACCTCTTGATTCCCGTCATACGGATGAATCAGAGCGGACTTCTGCCCTAAGCAAAGGTTGGAGCGAACTTTGACCAGCAATGACAGCCGACTTACCGCAAAGTTTAAAGTGAAACTAAACCTTTATCTCTTATCTGTGCTTTTTTCCCCCCATGCTATGACTTGATAAGTTTTAAGAATCAGGGTACTTGAATCATTCGATGAATCCTTGAAGCCGTTTAAGAACTTATTACTCAGCTTTAATTCATTTTGAAGCATTTTCTTTGGCCTTCTTACTTTTTATTCAACGGGTCATTTACAATTTTTTTACCCTTTATTATCCTAATAGAAATAATAAATGGATTATTTCAATGTCTTCTTTGTTTTGTTTGCCTTTTCTGCTCTTCTTAATCCGGAGTACATTTGATAACCTGTAGCTTAAAATCAAAAACACTAGGTCTGATTTAATCTGAATAGAGGATCATAGAAATGTCCTCAGCAGAAATATGAGGTACATGAAACTTTTTGTGGCCTCCATAAGATCAAGATTTTATTGCTATTTTGGCGTCTTTATGACCAGCCCATAGAAGGAAGTGCTTGAACTGTTTTATTTTGGAAAGCTAATTGTCAACCAAATTATTCTGAACCTTTTTAAGGTTCTGTACTATATCACTATACTATATTTATTAATTGAAACCTTTATTTTATTAGCCAAAAAAACCCCTGCATCATTTATAGTTTTCTAAAGCATAGATCAGCCAGAGTTGTGTATTGCAGTGATCACCATCTCCATTCGTTCAGAGCTCTTGTCCTGCAGCTTCTGTATGCATCCATAATCAGCACACCCTACACAGATATTTGGCCTTGTCTGAATTTCCCCTTAGATGATTTGGAGCAGGGATCGAGCAGAAAGAGGCTTAAGAGCGCTGCTGTTTTCTTTTTTTTTTAGCCTGATTAAATGAAAATGTGTGCAAATGTAATTCTTTATGTGAAGTTTAGAAGCATTAAGTGCAGTAAATGCCCCATCAGACCAGATGATGCTGCCTAAGATGCTGATAGTCATGGAGGAAGCATTGTTATGACGGATGAGAAGGAGAGGGCTGAGGAAATTACAGCTTTATTGCTACTGAATTATCTCATCTCAGCATTAATATTGCAGTGATTTCCTGATGGGCATCGCAAATTAAGGTGGATTAAATGCGAAGACAGTGGAAAATGTTAGAGAAAAACAGCAGAATGTGATTTTCTTCAAGGAAAAATACACATTTTTACACCAAAAACATTGTAAATGAATGTTTTTTTTGTTGTTGTTTATTTAAGCCTAAGAATCCAGTAAAAAAGCCTCTTGATAGATTATAAACAGATTACCTAACTTTGTTTACTGTAGTAGTGCTTAGTTAACGTATGCAACATCCAGCGCTGTATTATTATAGATTAAAGTTGCATTGTGGAACAACTCTGAATCAATTTTGACGTCAGGCCCTAATGCTAAATAGTTCATTCCCACACTACATCCTGGCCTCCAGTAAGTTATTAAATTCAGTTAAAGCTCTGTATCTCACCAGGGCCCCATGCTGGGATCCTCGGATCTGTGAACGTGAACTTGTTGTATTTGCACTACATCCATATTTTTATATTTCAAAGTAAACTTTTATGTTAAGCACAACTGTTGATCCTCCTTTAAGTCCTTTTTTGTTTGTGTCAGGAAGCGCTCTGTCTGGTCTTGTTAAACTTGTTTGTCCTGATTTACATTTAGATATAAATTCATTCAGACATTTAACCTTATTGTCTGAAAGACTCCTTATGCTTATCCTTTTTTTTCGTCTTTTCAAAGCTTCTGTTTCTTCCATTTATCCGTTTTCTTCTTAGCCTCCATGTTGGGCATCATGTCCACTCCTTTAATGCCGCAGATCTGAATTTCATATTCACACCAAACAACTGGTCTGAGTCTGTTGGCCTCAGGGTCCCTGTTAAAGACTGGGCAGCGTGCCAGGATTGGTCAGAATGGCTAGAAGAGGTCAGAGGAGGAGGGAGTGTGTGTGAATAAATGGGGCTGTAGTAAACCGGGAGAACTTTCCATCGTATCTGTTGTTGTTTGGTAATAACGTGGGATAAGACGCGAAAAAATAGAAGCTTAAAAAAAAAAAAAAAGTTCTATTAAATTATTGCGTCTGCAATATCTGTAAACTTTGCTGCTCATGTTTGTAATTCAATAAAAAAAGCAGATGCTCTGAACTCAAAGCATCCATAGGAGAGAGAAAAAACATCTGCTGTGGATATGAACAGGATGGAAACGGAGAACCATCTCCTCCTGGAATTACTTTCCTCTCTGGGGATCTGTGGGATACAATATCTGGGAATATACCCAACTGTCATGTGAGGATTTTCTCAGAGCAGCGGCAGCTCTTGAGTCTCATCGTGCGATTCTCTATCATTGCCTCTTTCTGCCTTTTTTTAATTCTTATTTAAAGAACCGACTAAAGCAATCATTTGAGCTAAATGAGTTTAACCCCATGTTGCCCTTATTCATTGTCTCGCCAATTAAGGAACCCAGAAAATGACCGATTAGAGTAAAGCAGTTTTCCAGACGGCTGTAAAATGAAACTCTCATTTAAGGGAGCGAAAAAAAAATCTTTTTTTTTTTTCCTTTACAAAATGAAATCTGATTCATGAGTCAGGTGGAGCTGTGATGCATAAGAGGTTTTCTGAAAGATCTTGTTGCAGATTGTAACTTTATCCTTTTAATCAAGAGAAAGTGGCTGTGAATTCATAAACACGATGAAAGCCTCTCGTTAAATTGTGATCATGTTTTCCCTCACCAACCCGTAATCTGTGTTTGGATTGTTTTACATGGCAGATAAAATAATTCCCACTTTGGCTGTGAAGACAGGCATGGTGAGAATGAAAGCTGGCATGTTTTAAGTACCTCTTTATAAAAAATAAACCTGAAAAGGGGAGGAAACACAACAGCCAAAATGTTGATGATTAGATTTTACCAAATTTTGCAAATATTAAGCAGATTCTTTTTAATTCCTTGGCTTATGGTTTGGCTTTGTAGGGCTCGTATTGTAATCACATCTCCCTGGATTTGCATTGTCTCTAAAAAAAACGTTTTGAAGGTCGAGGTTGTTAACTCATGAAGAGAGTTCAGCTTTTGTTTTAGAGTTTGTTGGATTCTGTTGTTGTCTGCAGAGGCTTCGACAGGCCCTTCACGCTCTAATTGATTTAATTAAGTGGACGTCGGTCCACCCCCCCTCTTTGGCTGTACTAATGCACAAGCTGACAGCATGCAGAGACGCATCATGTTATCTAAAACTCCACAACACAAGCTTTAGTTATCTGTATTTCGCAGAATGATCCAAGTTTCCCTCTAGAACATCCCAGCCCCAGCTGCATCAATACATCTGTAGTCCAGTTGATGCTGCAGAAGGCATCCACTCTCTAATAGATGCAAAAAATACGTTGGGTTTATTTCATTTTCTTTATTTTCGGCTGAATAAATGAAAACAAAGGAAGAATAGAAACCAAGTATAACAAAGATTACAGCAAAGAAGTAGAGCTTAATAATGTTGTCATTTTATAATAATGTTGTATATAATGTACACCAGTGTTCTGTCAGACCAGCTTACACATAGTAATACACATGCTATTATAATCCTGTTGGATGAGAAGCAGAAGATGGGTGGAGGGATGGATGAATAGGTGGGTGGAGGGATGGAGTATTAAGAGAAAGTTTCTCATTGAGCTTTTGGTAGTTTTCAAACAGGTCTTTTTTAGTCAGTTTACAATACTTTCATGTTTCTTTTCTTAACGTATAAGGATATTGTCAAAACTGCAGTCTCATCGTTTTGCAGAGCTCACACCAAATGACAGAACGGCAGATGGGTCTCTTATTAGAATCTGTGAATCTGCTTATGCTGGTCATACACTGTATGATTTTCTTTGGGCTGATTATTCCAGGCAAATTTTTTCGATCGAGCCGAGTTCCATCCTTATCATGCGTCCGCGTCGTGTAGTATACAGGGGGTAACGAGGTCAGATTGCCATATGCTTCAAAAAACACAAAAAAATGACTTTTTGCACATGACTAAAAGGATACAGGCCTGTTGAGGTAGTTAAAAGTGTATTTATAGAAGGGTCTAGCTGCACCTGCAGCCATCTACAAAACGCGTCCCGTACAAAACACACCTCCCAGCCAGCAAATCGTTGATGACATTGATTAGGACATTTGGATACAGCGCCTTGGCGGAGCAAAGGGAAGATTAATTGAAGTGAATAAAATGTGAGCAAGATGCCTACTACTAGCAAGGTTGTAGTTGGCCATCAAAAATGTAATAATAATCTCGTTTAATGTTTGGATCAAAGGAATAGGTCAGTCCATGATCAAATTGCTGTACAATTTTGCCACGTTTTTTAAATTTTCTATTATCGCGTAATTTTCCACAGACTGCACATGCTTTAAATATAAATGAACATTTTAGAAATTGAATTTCTAAGTTAATTTGTATAAAATCCTCCTGGTGTGAAGTAGCGAACACAGAAAGCAAGGCTGAATGCGTTTGAAGCAATTTAGCTTTAAATTCTGTTCTGAATAAATCCTTTTGTTTATTATATCACATAATAAACAAAACTAAATAAATTAACTAGCCTACTTGATTTTCGGTATACTTTTCTGGTGAGTTTATGTGTTTACCTTCAACTATAACTTATTGTTTATCGTACATAAAGTTGCCTAGTAGACTTCCTGTATGTTATTCTCTTAAATTTGAGCATACCCCAGCAGACCAGCATAACGTATGCTGGTCTGCTGGGGTATGCTCATCTAACAAAACACTGGCCCAAAGAACCATGGTTGCCATTTTTTTTACTTAGATGTTCATTTCAAATTAACCAATATTTTCAGGTTTATTTTATGCCTTTTTTAATACATTTATCTCCTTGGTGTTTTATTTAGTTTTTTTACTCCTGTTCATTAGAAAATTCCAGCAGAACAATGTTGATTTTCAGGCATCTAACACAAAGTTTATTTATAACCAGGTTTTCCCTACGGTTGTTTGACCCTGCAGGATGCAGCTATTTTATTTGAAAAAGGCTAACCAGTGCTTTTATTTAATCTTTATTTGTTATGAGGCTTTAAGATTGCATCCATTCTGCAAAATAAACATTATTATTTTCAAGTGGATACTTTCCATTGTTGGTGATGGTGTTGATAAATCAGAAGAGCAGCAAAAATCATTGTTTCTCAGCCTTAAGCTATGCTGTTAATTTGTTAAGATTTTATTTTATTATTTTTTTTATGTATTTTTGTTTTGTTTTTTGATCCTCCTGAGCTGGGGAGGATTTTCATCATAACATTATTAGGGCTGCAGCTAGTAATTATTTTGCCACTTGATTTATCTGTTGATTATTTTTTCAATTAATCGATTAATAATCGGATTGCAAAAGGTTTGTTAAAGAATATTTTTTTTTTACTAAATTGAATTATTACCCGGTGAAACTAAAACTTTTCCCCTTTAAGGAGTTCTGTATAGAAAATGTTTTGTTTTTCTATCTTAAATGTAAAATTTTTACAACTTTGGTATAATTGCTGCTAAATGTGGCTCTGTCAGCTAAAGGCATGTTTTAGAGTCTCTACACTCCAGTTAATGATTAATTGATTACTGAAGATTATTCAAATAAGCGAACAATCAGGATTAATCCGATTAATTGTTTCCGCCCTAAACATTTTTAATCCTTATATATCGCCAGAATTTATGAGTTAGTAATAAGGTTCACACTACATTTGTTTTGATGCTATAATATAGATTCAGAAAAGTAGTTTCATAAAGAGGATATAATCCCAGATTTCTCTGCTGGTTGGAAGATTTCATCTATGACATTTTATTTATTTAGTGCAGCAGGTGTCAGAGACTCCTGCTATAAGACACCCAGAAAATCTCCTGTTCTATTATTTTGACTTTCTCATTTGCATTACCTTGAGGCCTTTAATGCTGCTTGTAGATGTGTTGTGCTCCTAGACTGCATCCACCTTATTGAGCAGAACTTCCAAATATCGCCTTAATAAATCCTTGTAATCAGTGGAAGTACTCCAATTGTACTCGGAACAAAAGAATGTGTGTGTGTGTGTGTGTGTGAGCAGAGCATGCCTGTGCTGAGGCATGAATTATGTGAGGGAGTGTGGATGGAATTTGACTCCAGTGCAAACCTGCCACCAGCCCAACAGCTCCCACAGCAAGGCCAAACAGAGCTGCAGGGATTGCACAACAGAGACAAGACACAACAGAAACCACCCGACTGATTGTTGCTGCTTTGCCGGTAATATGCAAAGGACTTTGAGCTGCCAGGTCAGGAGTTTTCTCTGATAATTAATGTGCTTTCTACACTCATTAAAACCACTATGATAATTCTGCTACTGCAAAATAATGAGGACCTTTTTTTCCCCCTATGCTTTCATCTAGAGACTGTATCGGGTTCTGCTCCAATTCTATCTGCTTTTACTGTAATGTTTTGATGCCCCTTTCCATATGTTGTCATCAATAAAAAAAAAAAAAAAAAAAAAACAGAGAGAAAGAGTTTGTGGTCCTGCTGCAATTTGTACTGATAATTTAAGATACTTGATAATTGCATAACAAGACTCAGAGGGACCTTTTTCTGCCGATATCAAACTTATGTTGCAGAGCTGCTAAATCTATATACAGATTTTAAAGGTTGGCAAACCGATTTTACAGCCTGATTCACAACAAATCTTTTGGTACAATCTGTGCAATCTTCTTCTCTTTTTTTTTTTTTTTTCAACGGATTCTTTTTTTAAAAGAAATCTGCATCTGTATTGTTTTGGGAGATGAAGCACATAGCTGTTTAACATGCTAGCGATTTTAGTTTTCTTTACGTAACACAAACATTGTAATGGTGTCGTTTTTAAGATGCTTCTCAGAATTTTGCTACACTTAAGAAGCTCTGTTGGCATAATGTAAGTGCATCCTTAATAAATTAATTCAAGCAATCCCAGAAAACAAAGTAAAAAGTAAACATCTTACAGTTTTCTATCATTTGAAAAAATCTAGACTTCATAAAAAGGGATAAATACATAGTCCATCAGTATGTTTAATCTCATGTTTATCGCATCTAAAATGCAACACTTTATATGTTGAAAACATTTTGTTTGCTGGTGGTTCAGGGAGATAACCGATCAGATCATCTACGCTTCTATGATAAACTTTAAAACTCTGTTTAAGCCTTTAATCAGATAGGAATTATATGTTTTTTCTTGGCAAATTTTGTTTTTCATTCTTTTCATTTCTTTCTAGTTAAAATTCACATGACAGATTTAAAGCAGCTCTGCAAACACTTGTAATTCAAGCCTGTGCGTAACCCCGCTTATACTACCCTTTTGAAACCGTGTCGTGAAAGGTCTGAGCGCGGTAACCGTGTCTGGCGTTGTAATTCACTGATGACTTCACCTGTTCACAACACGAACTTCTTCTCAGCCTATAAACTATAAACGACATCAAAAGAGCGTGGTGCGACCTGGGATGATGCAGAGACAGAGGCTCTCATTGAAATTTGGGGAGAGGACGCTATCCATGCACATAGGTTCCTGAATGTTATGTTTGCCGCCATTTTTGTTTGTGTAATTCTCTCGTTGAGAGCTGTAGTATCATGGATCACCGTGCTAGCGTGATGTGTAAATGGTCGTCAGGAACCAAGCTGGGCACAGTTAACTGATTTCAGAGGGGTAGTGTAAATGGGGCAAGTTTGTGAGCCGCCTGATATTCCTCCTCTAGATTTATTCCTTTATTTTTTTATTTTTTTATTTTTTTATTTTTTTTATTTATTTATTTTTTTTTTAGATTTATTCCTTTAAACATTTTCGCACTCCTTTACTTCCTTAAACAGGCACGCACCCCCAACATCCACATGTCAGCAGGTGAAGTGAATCCTGCTTTATTTATAAGGCGTATAACTGATTCTCCTGAGAATTCAGATTTGCCTGCCCCCTATTTTATTCTACATGCTAGAAAGCTTCTGATTAGCCTTTTTGACAGGTTTAGCTTGGCAGAACTACAGCTGTTTGAACGTGACCTTGGCAGTTTACTGGGAGCTGCTGGTGGATGTTTGCTGACTGCAGCGCTTTGCTGTTTTTATGTGGTAGGAGTGATATCATCTGCATGTCACAGAAGCAGAATTACTTTTGTATTTCCAGGCCACAGAAAATCCCCGCAGCCAGCAGTGGAAAATGTCAAGCTATGGAATCCAGCAGTGCAGAAATCGTCTGGGGAGCAGGAGGGCTTAAATGGATTGAATTATCAGTCAGAGGGGTGGACAGAGAGGAGAATGCCTTAATGGCATGGCTGGAAAATCCATACTGCTTCAAATCAGGATTTTTATATATTTTAAACCTCTTTATATGAAGCACAATTTCTATCTAAAAATGGGATATATTTAAAGAGCCTCCAGAATATAAATCGGATGTAATCAAAACCTTACAAATGGTTTACAAATGTATTTTATTTCTATATGTTATTCACAGTGGCTGTAAATGTGGTTAGAGCTTCAGCTATAAGGTTTTTTCAGTCAGTATATATTTTGACTTTTCTTTGAGCTCTCACCTGATGATTTGGGTCTTTTATTGTTTTTTTTCTCATGTATTTAGCATCAATTATAAGTAAGTATAACAAATAAATGTGTTAGCAATATGTTATATATAATAAATGTGTTAGCAATAATGTGTTAAAAAAAAGTGTGCCAATGTGCAATTTATTTTTGTAGATTAGTTTAAATTCAGTAAATTAATTTTGATTGCTCTAACCTTGATAGATACTAATGAATCTCATAAATATTTAGTTTATGGAGTACAGCTTTTGTCCTAAACTTTGATCTTATTATTAATAAACTGGAATTGGTTCAACTCTGTTCTGCTCTGCTTTTAGTCTATGCATTTGGTCAGGTTTTGGTTAAAGGAACTGCAAAGTAGAAGTGGATTTCCATCTAATTGACTCAGGTATCCACCTCAGTCCTGTATCACATGATGTTCTGTGTGAATTTTGTTTGCAACTTGCAGTCCAGTCAATAGTCTCTTACAGAGGATATTCAGCCAAAGAGATGTGTGAACATTAACTTTTACATCTTAAATGGGATAATATCGTCAAACTGGACCTTAGAGTCAGAGGGGATGACCTGATTATGTAACACAGTATATGTCTATCTTGTCAACACGGCTGCAGTCAAGAACGGAGGTAAAAATCCAACTTAAATCTGTATCAATTCAGCCTTTTTTGTGTGTTTTAATGCCATCTAGTTCCTATTAGTTGTGTATTTCATTCATGTTTATACTATTGGTGGCTATTCTCTGTTTACATATGATAATGGGATTTAAATATGTTTTTCATTATTTTTGAGACCTGTTGATCCTTTTCAGAGGCTGGAATTTCTTTGTATTTTGTAGTTGCCCTATTAGTATGGCAGGAATTTCTGTCCTTCATGAGATGGAGTTTAAAATAGGGCTGCATCTAATGATTATTTTGCAAATTGATTACTTTTTTGATTAAAGGTATTAAAGAGGATTTTTCTCAGAAATTAAGTGTCCAGATTGATCTAAAATGACTTAATTGATGGATGGCATTCTTGCACTTGAGGTTGTCCTGTCTTAAAATCTGTGTTTTTTTTATTTATTATTTTATGCAGGCCAATTAGTTATACGTCAGCCTGTACACTTAAATTCGGCCTATCATATATCAACAGTCATCTGTCAATCTAATTTTTTCGGTCATAGCATCTTGATTCATATGTTGCAGTTAATATACGCAATGGTTGAATTAATAATCATTTACTTTACCCCTAAGTTCCGTCCCCGTGTTCACGGGGATGGACATCTGTGTCTTCGGCAGGCGTAGAGCTAACAGAACTGGCAGCGTCGCGAGGCAAGGGCTCAAACATGAACGGCTGTAAGCCTTCCAAACCAAACCAAGCTTCTGCCGCCCTGGGGTTTTCTTCTACAACAACTTCGTCCCCGCTTTTCTTCTCTAAATAAAAAATGTATGATGGAGGAAACTCATCCACGACCTCCGACACAAAACTCCCCTCTTCTTGCATGTATTTGCTGTTGACAGCGTCCTTAGAAGTGTTGTTGCTAAGTGCTACTTGATCCCAATGTAATTTCCCATTGGGAACCTACTAGCTCTAAGTTGCTAATTGGTTAGCAAGATGCTTCTGACAAACCGGCCACAACCAAACTTGCTTGCGAACCTTCTACGACAAAAATCTCGCCCCCTTAAAAAACGACCACTCACATTCACTTTATTCACTTGTGGAAAGTCGGGCACAAAGGAAGTTGTAGCAGCAGATGCAAGAACACACTAACACATGGTAAATATAACTTGAAGTGATAACGCCTTCTTCGTATGGATATTTCCTGCTGGCTAGGTGCAATCTGGCACTTTGTTGCCTCTCTAGGTAAAATACAAAATTACCGGCTGAGGCGTTTCTAGTGTAGAGAAGTTTTGGAGATGGGGGGGCAGTGACGCATGCGCACAATTCAAAAATACACAAACAGCCGTTGAACATATCTCACCACAGAATCCTCTTTTATGCCTTTAATAATTGGTTGGAAAAAGGTTCCTTTAGGAAGACTTTTTTGCAAAATTAAAGCAGGTGAAACTAAAACTTTTCCACTTGAGGAGTTCTGGGTATTCCGATGGAATATTAGAGCCAGGCTGGAGATGTTTTTGTTTTGTTTTTTTGCTTTCTTTTGCTTTTTTTTTTGCTCTAGAATAAAGTTGTAGTATTACAAGAATAACGTCATAACGTTATGAGAATAAAGTCAGAATATTATGAGAATATAGTTGAAAAATAACGAGAATGAAGTCATCTTACCACAACCCATTTCAGAAAGAAAGCTTTGAGCTCCAACCAGCACCACCAAGCAGCAACCTGAGTCCACTTTGACATACTGCTTTATTTGATGCTGGTCTGCTAAAAGACTTAATATTTCCTTATTTGTCAAACTGATGCCAACTACAGGTGCTGGTCATAAAATTAGAATATCATGAAAAAGTAGATTGATTTCAGTAATTCCATTTAAAAAGTGAAACTTGTATA
>NW_015151110.1:155110-173204 GCF_000732505.1 Cyprinodon variegatus
AATTAGTTGACAATTATTTGAATAATCGATTAATCACAATTAAGCCCTAGTTTACCAATAAAAAAATAACCTTTTAGGGTTCATTTTGATATATTTTCTTCAGCCATATGGGTCTTTGTTTTTTAATTTTCTGGAGTCTATAAGGATAACCCCTAAACCTGATTCTAAATCATTAGCTAGGAGATTTTTTTTGGAGATTTTCTAAATTACACTCAATGTGTTTGGATTAATAGACATGCTAATAGTCTGATTTAATCATTTTTGCATTTAACAAAACCTAATAATTCCTGATAAAGTTAAAAGTATTTATGTGATTCATTTTATGTATGTAGGGACTAAAACCAAAACCAAACTTTTTAACCCTAGTTTCAGTGTGTCCCTTGTGCTTCACGGAGCAAAATTAGGTTGTGCAACAAAGGTAAATAAACATGAGCAAGAAAGACGAGCAGAATAGCAGCAACAACTCCCAGCTCAAATTCCTTTAGAGAAAGTTCCCATGTGTATCCGAAAACTGGGTTATATCTATGGTTCATTTTTATATCGATTTCTTACTGAATATTTTGTTCATGATAATAAAATGGATTAAAATTACATTTTAAAAAATTACAAAAAAATTACATTTTAAAAATAAAATCAAATTGATCTCATTGGTGATGAACAGCCACACTATGGTAGACAGCAACACAAACATGGGGAGCAGAATGATCTCAGTGGTGGTAGTTTGCTACAGAGCACTCAAATAAGGCAAAATATTCACCTTGCCTTATTCTCCTTACCGTCTTTACTACCTGTTTGAGCTGCTAGCTCATAAATTATATGTGGATGCTTCCTCCTCCCACAAACGGTGGTTCCCATGGTGACCGTCAATAAATATCCAAACCAAACACTCTTGATGAACAAAAATGTATATCTTTCATGTGTTTTGGTCCATCGGCACAAAATTGATACCAAAACATTATTTTAGACCAGAAAGACAATCCCTGCTTTTTTTTGTTCAATAATAATATTTAGTTTTTTTTCTTCTTGGAAATCAGAGGGATTTTCCCAATAGTTCTTAGGTCCTATCACTTTTTAGTCGTAATTTCTTCTGATTTTCTTTTTCTATTATGAAAAATAATCATTTATTTTCCTTTCCGTAAGCATACAATGGTGTGCAGCAGGAACGACTCGACAGTGAGCAGCTGCCAGGGTAGAGCTGCTGACATCAGTTTTCCTGGGTTACATCACATCAACAAATGTACAGTGAATTGTTATAATAACACCCAGGATATGTAGAGTATCTATTTATACAGTTAATTAGCAAGAAATAAAAGATTTGGGGTGAGTAGTTTAACTGTCCTGTCAAATGATTTGAAAGCGAAATATTGAAGCTTACTAATTTAAGGCTTTGCAGCAGTTTAATAAAACATGTAGCTACCTGTCCACTCCATTACTTCACCCAGGCCCGAATTTCACTAGGTTGAAATATTAGGGTTTATTTCTGTTAGCCTGCCACTGCAATGATGGAAGAACTTACAGATCCAATCCAAATTGTTTTTGTTTGGTTTTTATTGTCCCATGGCTCTCTCCCTAAGTGCACTAATGGGATTATTGCAATGCGGTTAATGTAGAGACCACTTTGTTTTAAATCTTAATCCCAGTAGAGATGCAACAAAAAATGCTCAACACAAAAGAGAGGAAAGTCATGCATATTAGGGTTGCCACATACAGAATATAGTTTAATGTCACTTCTAGTTTTTTATCCAACACGTTTGCATATCTTTACACTCTTGTTGCATTTTTATTTGTGCGTTGGACTGTTTTCTCATGGGAGCCTGAAGGTAGAATCTGATCAAAGAGAATAATTCAGGTTTATAGCTGAGGGAGGAGAAGGGAGAAAACCTCTGGAGCTGAGGGTACAAAGGGAAGTTAAATCTCCAACCAGAGTGATAGTCAGCTGTGGTTTGTGTTACACTTTGAAAGAGGGATTGGAGGTAAGAATTTCAGAGAAGGATGTCTGGATTGTTTTCTTGTTTGCAAAATAGTTTATTTCAATCTTCGCATCCATCTCTAGAGAAAAGGCAATAGTTTGTTGAACCCATCAGGTTTATAGAATTACAACTATAGGGTATTTTTGATATTTTATGCATATTGATCCTTAATGTTGTAAAGAATCCATATTACTTATGCATCATTTAGATACGGCTGGTTTGGTTTCCCTCCCATGTTGCCTCATTAACACTATTAACAAACTTGAAGATCTTGACAGGTATATGTTAATGTGTATTAATGGATTCATCTCGCTGTATGATGCAAATTTGTAACCAACATTTTTCTTTCTGCCCCTTTCCTCAAAATTTCCTGTGGCATTCCCAATCCCTTGTCTGTTTGAAAAATAAATAGTGGCAAAATGTAAAAAAAAATCTTGAAGACAAGGTTGAACCTTCTATATCTCGAGTAGTAGTAACATTTCATTTGTAAATATGGCCATTTTTACGTAGTGGGAGTTTTTTGGATGGACTATTTACATCACATACTAAAGCGTTAACACGTTAGAGTAGTAAAAAGGTCTCCATTAAATGTAACTTTAAAGTTTCCATACTTTCATTTTTATTTAGAAATCATGACAGAGATTTTATGCAGTATTTCATTGGTGATAATCTTACAGGTGGTATGCATTAAAACTGTTTATGAGTAGCATATTATGGCCACTTGAGTGGACTGAACTGGACATTTATGCCCACGCCTGATGTAGATCTTGGTGATCAAGATTTTACTTGGGTGGAATCAGTGTTGCCAGGTAATCATTTCAATTTATGATTATCTTGCCAGAGACATAAAATTATTGTATTTTGAGTTAAATGATCATACGAGTCAGTTGTATTAATGCGCTATGCTCACTCTTTTGTTGAATAGTGTCTAACAGGCACTGACAGCTTTGTGACATCAATACTGAATGGATTCATCAGCTGATCCACAGTCAAGCTTTTATTGTCATTAAACTGTCACAAGTACAGAACAACAAAATGAACACTTTGCATTTAACCCATCCCCTTGGGGAGCAGTGGACTTGCCATTGTGCGGCGCCCAGGGAGCAGTGTGGGGTTCACTCAGAGTGGAAGGCTGTGGGAAGATTTGATCCCATAGACTCCCAGGTGGAAGTCATGTGCACTGACCAGTCTGCCAAAAGAATGTCCCCAAAAAGGGATTAAGGAGGAAGGAATCAATAGGATTAATCATGATTAACTGATTATGGAAAAAATCCTAAACCAATTCACTAATCTATTAATTGTTAACTGGATTATAGACCCTAAAACATTATTAAGCTACCTGCTTAAGCTATAATCATACCAAAATATTTCATTTTGCATTACAGATAGAAGAAAAGTTTTTCAAATGAATACTCTGTCCAGAACTCCATAAGTCAAAAAGTTTTGCTATCACCTGGTTTAATTCTGTAAAAAAAATCCGCTTTAAGGAACCTTTTTCTATCCAATTATTAATCGATTCATTTAAAAAAGAATTGAGAGATTAATCAGTTATCAAAATAATCGTTGGTTGCAGCCCTAATTTTGTCCATATTGCATATTTTTATTTCACAGAAGTTCAAATCAGAAATGTTTTTCCACATCCAGACTAAGTGGTGGTTCTTAAATACTGGGTAAATCCAACAATATTGTTTGATATTTATTTCTGCACCTTCATGAATTGAGGGAGTTTGCCTGCAATACAGTAACCTCAAAAAAGTTTTTCCGAGATGCATTTCAACTCAATCTTTACTTTAGGACAATGTCCCAACGAAAATCTTTTGCATATTTTTTATAAATATCTGCCCCCATTAAATGAAAATCCCCAAAATCTCACTGCATGGATGGACGATACTTAGAGGTATCATGTTGATAGTTTTATATTAGATAAATGTTCTGTATAAGTTAAGAGAAAAAAATACTATATTTTCACTTCTAAATATGGAAGCTATAAATGAACAAAGTGTATATTTTATCTCTAAATGGGCTGTTGTAGACTTCCTGTTTGAGGAAGAGTTAGTCAGGTCATAAACTCTGTAGCAAAACAGGTCATCTTTTCTATGCTAACAGGACATCCTTAGTTTTTTATGATCAACGATAATCTTCTAACTGGACCCATAAATAACCCTCGACTTTTATTTCTCTCCATCACTTCCCCTTTACATCATTTCAAGTGCTTTTGTCTCTTCAACTGGAGGAGAAACATCTGCAATATTAGTGTAAACTATGCTCTCTACTTTCGCCCTGCAAGATGCACCGAACTACACTACAGTTAAAAATAGTCATTTTCTCATGAATTACCTGCTCAGAAATCCAGATAAAAAGATACAATGAAATTTATGCTGGTGAGTGAGCCTGCAAGGCAGCGAGCGGCGGTGTAACGAGGACCAGATTATTACATTTCCTGAGAACAGGCCGCTCTGTAGAGCTGAAACATTATGTATTTAGTGTGCTGGGAGGTGTGCAAAGGAAACTAGCACTGTGTGCTCTTAAGCAAGTAGTCGGTCAACCATAGTAAAAAGAAGAAAGGAAAGCATTTAAACTTCCTTAGTTGTTGTTGGGCCTAAAAACAAAAAGAAACTTGGATTTATCAGGATTTCTGAACTTCAAGGGTACACGTTTATAGCCAATCACAACTTGTGTACTGCGTTCCTCTGCTTAAACTAACACTTTAACCAAAACAGAAACTCTTGTAATGTGATATCTGATACTGGTGAGTAAAGTGTGTTGCTTCGCTGCAAGAGATGATTAAAAAGTGGGAGTTCATACACAGCTGTTATTCTGACTAAATTTAGGGATGAGATGCTAATCTGATTAAATGTAAAGTTAAACATGTAGAGAATATTAATACTGTTAAAACCCACATTGTTTAAAAAGTAACATTATGTGTTATTCATTTCACTGGCTGTATTATAAGCATACATATAGCACTAATACCAATATTTCTTCTAATTAACAGTGAAGAATTGTTTTTTTTTATATAGAACTCTAATTACAAATATGTTAGCAATTGTTTGTTTGAATGGAGTGTTTTAAGTGTTGTTCTTTCAACCCTCCACTTGCTGATACTGTTTGATCAGATGGATGGACTCAAACAGCTTCTTAAAGAGTCGTCTCCTCAGGTTTACAGGAAGCACTAAGGAAATTGGGATGATTAGGAAAAGGCTGGTAGCATCACTGTAATATCCTGGAAAGGTTTCTCCTGTTATTTTTTTTCTGATGTCTAGCAGCACTAATTTAGAATCCTGCATATAAATTATTAAAATAAACCTGACTGTGACCCCTGGTGGTACACACCCTCAGGTTACACATCAAGTTCGGCTCTTACGCTTTGAAAATTGCGCATAAACAGCTAAAGGGAGTGATCTGATTTTACTGTAATTTAGTCTGCATTAAAAGCGGCAATTGGCATGTAAATGATTTGATTTGCAAGAATTTGAGCCGTCAAGTGCACCAGAGCAAACAAGGAGATGCATGATCTATTGAATTCTGCTGTTATGTCTTTGTCTGTCCAGCATGACAGAAACACTTTTCACTACACAGTAAAAGATGATGACGGTTGCAGGATCAGACAAACTGGCCTCCTTCAAACCTACGAAACATCACCCGTTAAACTCTGTTTACACCGGGATAAAAAGGCATCCGTCGTCTGACCTTCGCCTTCTGCTCTGCAGCAAACACCTCCAACACACATTTAGCTCCTGCTGTCTGTTGTAGATGACAGCTTCTTACTAATCAAATCGTTTGCATACTAATCCCTGGCGAACGTGATTAGTTTCAAAGTAGAAAATTCTTTCTGGGTGCCAAACTTGATGCTTTTCTGTTTTCATTTTCAGTGAGCTACTGTGCATTGACCCCTTTTCCATTTACTTAAATTTGTTATACCCTAACTTTTATTAAACACAAAATATTAAAAGATTAGAAAAATTGCTAAGGTAGAATTTTTAATCTTTTATCAAAAGCAATCTTTTGTTCTTAACGCACTCTAGTAAGGTAATCCTTTTTGTGCAATTGCATTAGATATTTGAAGATAATTGAAGATTTTAAAGTGATTATTCTCTCAGTGGTAGATTAATTAGATGTCGTAATGTCTGGCTTAACGTTCTGCTTTTCTTTGTGGATCTACAGCTTAGACCTGCCTTTGTTTAGCTGGGATTTTGATCGGTAGAAGGCAGGGGTCTACAATGGACAGGGGAAGAGACAAAGAGAATAACTATGTATATTAAAAATAAAAGATTTTTTTTTTTTTTTTGCAATTGAGGCCAAATGTATAACCTCAAATTCTCCTCAAGAGAAAGACTTAAGTGATGACAGGAAGTGAAAGTGGAACTGCTCTCTTCAAGAGCATTAAACCAGAAAAAAGAAAAGCTTTTTGAGCAATATTTGGTAAATTAGTGGTTACCTTTTCACACCATCACATCAGTCTGTGATTCTGACCTGGACAAAACTTGTTGTTGAAAACAAGCTTTTTATATTTGATATATTTTGTTATTCTGAGGTAATATATACAGCTCTTTAATAGATCTAATGTGTGTGATTTCTAATTCGCACAACTTAAAGTTATAGCGAAGGATGCTCTTTTTCAGGGTAGATGAAGCGGTCGTCTTAATTGTCAATCATTCTGGTGATATGTTTACGTAAGGATGTCCTACGTGCTCGTCCCCATTTTCACATGCTGGTGGTGAGTCTGACATAGTCAAAAAATTGCAAATCTTCTTTTGGAAACTAAGCTTATATGAACTATGAGAAAAGCAAATTTTAAACAGAGCGTGCACGAGGAGGAATGGGCTCCTACATGCTCTTGCACGCTTTTAATATGCGTTCCCTGTCGGGTACAGGGTTGTGCATGTGCACTTTTTTTTAAAAACTGGAGAGGACGGGTCTTTTCAAAAATTCACCAAAATCTTCCATTATACCTTTACACTACCGGTCTCTGTAAGGGTCTCTGCAGAGGTCTGGCAAAAATAGAATCAAGTTGACTTTTACCATTGTGCTGTCTGCTCACTGTTGCCCTGCGCTGCCCTGCAATGGCTGTGTTAATTGATTCTAATGACTCCATATTTGCTGCATTTTGCAGCTGAGAGAAGTCGGATGTAGTGGAAATTGACAGTAAGCCCCTCCCCTCTATGCAGCTGCGCACCTAAATAAATGATTATCCTCTGTGATTGACAATAGAAAAGCATTGTTTGGAGTTACGGGCAGATGAATCAAACATGAACGATGATGATGATGATGATGATGATGATGATGATGATGATGATGGGTGGCTGTTTTAATATAGAGGCAATGAGCTTTTTTTAAATGGTGGAACTGCACTGAATCAGACAGACAATTAACATTGTAAAAACAAAATAACTTTTGTGTGTCAGGATGTTTGTTGTAAAATGATTAATCCTTTATTTGTTCCCTAGCAGTTGTATTTATTTATAACCAATTTACTTGGACTGAATACCAACTTCACTACTATTATTTAAATTCAGTCTATCTTTCCCTTTCCTGCACCTTTTAAATGTGTTAAAGTCATTGCTTGTTCTGTTGGCATCGTCGCTTTGTTTTCCGTACACTTATCACTGAGAGGCTTTAATGTCAGCTGACATTAAACTTTTAACTAAAGCACATCTAAAATGCAGATTGTCGCTAGCTTAATTTGTCTGTAAACGTTTTGCTCTCACTGACCAGAGGACAGAAAATGTTGACATTAGGGTGGGCCCTCTGGCTGTTCCTGTGGAGCAAATCTAAAGTCTTATTCATTGAAAATAAAGCTCGTCATGAATCTTGTTAAGGTGGGTTCAGCTAATACTGCTGATTCTGAAGGCCCTGTGCAGGTTTGATTGACATAGCAACACAAAGACAACGAAAATGGAAATTGGATCGGACAAATGTAGCAACCACATAAATGTGATGGAAGCAGCGCAGCCAAGAGAAACATTACAAAATATAGAGAATTTTTTTTTTTTTTTTTTTGAATACATTTCTACAGTTGGAAAGAAGCAAATTAAAGTTTAGGTTGTTAATATAGGTTAGTGTTTCATGTTGATTTTAGACCAGCAGTGAAGGCTTTAAAGGCCCTGACGCCCCACCACTGATCAAATGTGGATATCAAGGACAGGGAAAGATGGAAAACGGTAAAAAAAAATTTATGTCTTTCCAAATTTGCATCTAAGCGCCTTTACAGTATTGCAGTATTTCATTTGCTTGTTAAATATGCTGTGCAGGTTAGGTTATTCTTACGTTGCAGATAATTTGTTTACCAAATGGTCTAAAATAAAATTATTAATAAAAATATGACAACACAAGCTGCATATTTTTGATGTTTTAAAGTTACTAGGAACACACAGATGAATTTAACTCATTTGATCACACATTTAAGCATTTAATTTTTGTATTCTACAAGTTCCTAACCTTGTGGAAGGAACTTAGGTCGGGATTCTCTGTAAAAATGCCCGACTTCCCAGAAAAAAACAAATTTTCTTTCCTTCCTTTGAATAGCTGAGTTAGAAGAAGCCTCCTCAGTCTTACCACTGGCCTGCCTTAGACTTTGTGGTTAAAGTCTTCTCCACTTGTTTGTCCTTTTTCATGCTGACAACATTAAATGCTTTAATATCATCCTGTTGTGGTTTGATAAACTTTTTTTTTTTTTTACATTATGCATTTATGTGTAGAACACTTTATCCCTGTGAAAGTAAAGAGGAGTGAAAAGCAACCACATGATGCGAAAGCAGATGTTCTTCTCATACACCGATCCTTCCATTTAACAATTCTAAAGATAGATTATTGATATGCCTAGTAATTTGTTTGAGGTGTATTAGTATGTTTTTTTTTTTTTGCTTAATGAAACATAAAGAAATGTGGCAGCAGCAGGCAGACATATGGATCACATCTTCATCCTTAAGTGCATTTGAATGGTATCCAACTCTCCCTCGGTCTGCTTTTGTGGGCAGATGAATCCTCTTGAGAGGACAAGCATTAAATATCTTTAAATCACAAAAGGTCTTAGTGGCTTTTACATCAAATCTGGCTTCCTCCTCTTTCAGTGTGTTGGGTTTCGCTCTAAATGTTTCCGACACTGATTGCCAGCAGGGAGCAAAGCAGTCCTCCTCCTTCCTGTGAGCGGCAGCTACTGCAAACTTTGTAAGGGGGGGGTGGTCTGCTATTGGTTGAAATTTGGGAGCATTTGACCTGAATGCCAAACACATAAAGCTCTGCCAAACGTTTTTTTTTTTCTCTCCTTTAAACATTCCCTCTTTTTTATAATCCTCTTTTATTTCCTGCCTCCCTCTTTGTGAGCTGTTGAAAGAGCCTCTGAACACTCCCCCTGTGAAGTGCTGTCGAACCCCAGCTCAGCAGCCTCTTGCTCATCTTTCTCTCTTAAAATCTCTGTGTAAGAGACCAGGGGGTCATGAGGAGTTTGAGCTGTAAAGCCTTCCTCTTTTCCTTCATCTGAATTTGTTGGGTGTGTGCTCAATGAGAGGCATTTTTCTTTACTGCCTCTATCAAAAAATAAGTTGTGTAGCTATAAAAATTGGGAAGATTAAAGCAAATAAAGATCTTTTGTACATTGCTGTGTATGTTTTCCACTGGTCTTTACTTGAAGTTAAGAAGCGAAGAGTTTTAGAACGCCTTGATTTGTAGGGTCATTTGAAGGATTAGCCAAAAATTATGAAAAAAACCTCCATCTTTCAACACTTGTCCATCAGGATGACCTGTCTCTTATAGTCTGTTAGCAAAAGACTTGGTACATCCTGGACAAGTCGTCAGTCCATCGCAGGGCAGCACAGAAATGCATAACCATGCAAACACATTTGCATCTTTGGAGTCGCCAAACAACATAATAGTTTTTGGGGGTTTTTCGCCTGTGGGAAAAAAAACAGAGTATCTGGATACTCAGGAAGAACTAACTCTTGTGCTTTTATATTTAGGCCTTCACTCCAGTGAACCCAAATAACACAACACTGTAAAAACAGGTGCTTTGATCAGATGAATCAAAATGAAACTTTGGAAATTACATTTAAATGACAATATGGAAGTAAACCAACATTTTGCATCATCCTGAACGTCCCCTTCGCTGGGGAAACATGGTGGTTGCATCATGCTGTGGTGAAGCTACTCAACTCAAGCCTTTGTTAGGTTGCAAAACTTAAAACTTGGATGCAGGTTAATATTCCAGCTCGGACTGCACAACATATTTATATTTCATCCTTGAGTTACTGCTGTTCAGCACATCAGTATTGCTACAGGGAGCTTGGACCACTGTATTTTAAGCATTTATTCCAGCAATTATTTTTGTGATTCTTGTTGTTCATCGAGAAAGGAATGTTTTTAGGCTCCAGATGGGCAACTTTTTCACTAAAACAATTTGCTTAAATGGAAATTATTAAATTATTGCTTAATTTTTCAGCAATATGACATTAATGCATGGATCTCTCAGTGTAACAAGTCAAAATTTGTCAAAATAAAAATATAGGTTGATCCTCTTAATTTTAATAAGCATAACTGCAGAAATTCTGATTTTTTTTTATTCATTTATTTATTTTTTTAAGGTCCTGATTTACCTATATAGTGAGAAAACTGTTAGAGGACTTGGAGTCAAAGCTATGAAAGCGTGGACCACCCCTGCACCCCTCAGACTCCCAAACCAATCCCTCCACGTCAGGTGGATCAGAGCCTCACTTACTGGGTTAATCTGATAGTTTGCATATTAAGGGAAATGGAAACGGCTCCTCCCAATGTGGGGAATAAGAACAAAAGAAAAAGTATTAGCAAAGAGACAAAAAGAAGAAATGGGCTGAGCAGAAAAGATGAATGACTGAATTGTTCCTCTTTAGTAGCGTGACCCCCGGCATGTTATTTCATNTATATATATGTATTCATCTTTAAATAAAGCAATATACACAGATTCTTTGTTATGATAGTGTTTATTTCACAGTTTTTCAGCCTGAAAAGAATTTTTGCCCCAGGTACCACTATTAACGATTTACATGCATGTATCGCACCTCCAGTCACAGGGTCCTCTTATGGTAAACTTCTACAAAAGTGCTTTTGTCATAGCAAAAGAACAAAAAGCAAACAAAAAATGAAAAAGAAAAAAAAGAAGAGGACACTTTTGTGTCTAAAGAAGACGTTTGTCCTAAATCAAAGTGAGCCGATGCTGTAGAAATGACCATGTATTGTTTTTTTTATTTAGTCAGTCATACGGTCAACCTAATATTCTCCTAATGTTTCACCAACATTGTGCAGAAGTACTTCCATAAGAGCAGCATTTCAAACCGTACAGTCAGAGCTACTCTGCAGTTATTTAGGTTGAATCTCTTAGACTGGCCTAGTTAAAGCCCAGGCAAAGCTTCTCCACATTCTATCTCATTGAGTTTGAGCTATTTTGCAAAAAGCAGACAAGAAATATCTGTGCTATGCCTGTGACAGAAGATTGCAGCAAGACCAAATGTAAATATTTTTTGCTAGAAACTGCAACAATGAAGTAGTTGTCTGATTTTATAAACGTTGTAAAATTCAATGAGAGTAGTAATCCAGTCTAATCCAGCTACTGCTGCCAGACGCACAGAGGCCAAAGCACACCTCCTTTCTCCTGGAAGAGCTGACGCCCCCATCCCTCTTTAGTCATAAATCTGTTGTTCTGATTCATTTCCCTTCCTGCTCTAAAGGAGCCCAGCTGTTGTCTTTGTCCCATCCTTAACTGTCAAAATATCTTTGTTGCTCCACTGTGTTTAAAAAAAAAAAGGAAAAAAAAAATCACAAGTCCTAGAAAGTCGAGCTGTTTAACTTGCAGTCATTTTTGCACAAACTTTTCACTTTTACACAACTCTCCCTCCCTCTGCTATCCCTCTCCCTCAGCTTGGGAGGCAAGAGCCAGTTTGACAGCTTTAGTGACGGCAAGCAGAGGCACATTTTCTGTGCAAACTGTTGTGCTTGAGCTGCTGTGGAGCAGCTATTAGACATTCCCCTGCAGTGACACAAACTGCTGGTTGAGACCATAGCAGTAGGAAGGTTTACACTCATCTTTTGCTCTGCAGTTGTAGCCTAATTGAAACTTAGATAAATCTATCTGGTTGTGCAAAAGGAGAGCTATTTTCCGCTGCCCCTATCACTGTGCATTAATAAGTAATCTACACAGAAGATATAAATCTTTCCAACGCTAATGGAATCTTTTTATAACGCCTAATTTAAGAGATGCTTATCACAGGTTCTGTTTCCTCAGTTTAGCCTCTCTTAAAATGCATGTAAATATTACACAGAATGCTTTCCTCACATCTTTAATACAACCTAATGGGCCTTTTTTTTTTTTTTTTTACTATCTGTTGTTCACATGCATTGAATATTCATGGGTAATCTCACTCTCATGCTTCTTCATACACTCAAATCAATGTTGTTTTCCATTTTAAACTCGGCGGGGGTTTCTGTTTGATTCAGTTAATGACTGAACATTTCAGCATGATGGGGGAAAAAAACTCGATACATATCTATTATTTGCCTTTTAATGCGGAAGACTATTTTAGTCGAAGGGTTGGTTGCATCTAATGTCTCAATAGCTAATCACAATCTTGCTTGGGATTAAGTATTGGGGTTTGATTTATTACTCGGAAAGAACACTAACTTTAAATCTTATCTTTAAAGGTTAAAGATTAACAAAATAGGGCTTTGTTGTACCAAGTGTTCTTCATTCATTAATTTCTTTCAAGCGGTGAACCTTTCCTTTTTTGTTGTAATGCTTGTTTGCAGACTCCCAGCCTGAGCTAAATATAAACTGGATTGGTTAGATTCTTTCATAGAATGAGGTTGCCTTTATCACTGAGGTTTTTCTCAAAGCCTACAGGTCTACGTCAAACATACCTCATCCCTACATGCATAGAGTCGGCCTTTAGGAACTGTGGTCCGAAGGTGGTCTGGTTGACCCACGTCAATGACCTTACTCAAAGCCCGGTGAAATAGAGCATATAATCGCCCACTGCCTGTCTAGAATAAATAAATAAACAACCCCGAAAGGCAAGGTTTGTTTGTGTGTTTGTGCACAAGCAAGGGCACATAAATTGATTTTCATGTGTCTGTCCTGCTCTTTGCCAAAATAACCCTGAAATGCTGGGATGCCAACAGAGCTCTAGTTTCTGTCATCCAAGCTTCATGCTCTCAGCTAATGCTGGTACCTGGCGCCTTGACTACGTGACATATATGCTGCCACAATTACCACTTGAGGAATTAAAGATTTAATGTCAGTTCATGCTTAAAATATCACCATTAACGTTTATCCTGGTTATGTAATGGACGGGAAACCATTCCTAGATTTATCCGAACTAATACCCTATGTGAGCAGGGATAAGCACTTAAGCTATTTTACTCAGGGATGAATGTGGATCATTTTTTAATGACTTCTTACTCCAAACAGCAGGGCTAAGCCCCACAAAAACAGCTCAAAGTGCAAAAGTATTCATACCCCTCTAATCTATTCACGTTTAGTTAGCTTTTATTATGCAATGGTTTTAGGTGAAACAGCGCCATGCAGAGATATGAAGTAGAATTAAGTTTCCACGAAAAGTACGTATTGATACCCTGAATAAAATCTAATCCAGTCCCCTGCCTTAATAATTAGGCCTAACAGTAAACAGAGTCCACCTGTGTGCAGGTTCTCTTACAGAAATAATGTATTTGGTGTTCCTGCAGAGGAAAGGCATCCCCACAGCATGATGCTGCCACCACCCTGCGTTAAATTGCAAACTGTTGGACCAATGCTGGCTGCACTGGGTTTAAATTTTTGTAAAAGTGAAGTTTTAATTTAGATTTTATGTATACACACGCATATTTTTATCCGTGTTGGCAGTGCTTTTATTTTATTTACTTTTACTTATTTTAGTTATTTTATTTTTTGTGCAGCACTTTGGAAACCTTGTGTTTATTGAAATCGTGCTTTATAAATAAAGTCGATTGAACTCGATTTGATTTCTCAAAATGATTTAAAAACGATTCATTGTTTTCTTTCAGTTTTTTCATGCACTACTTTGTGATGATTTAGCTTTATGATTTGATGTTTTTGGTTCGGGTGTGAAAGAATGTAGGAAACTTTCTGCCATGCTTGATAAAGCCAAAGTGCTCTTTAACCCAATGTTTAGTTTTTCCATTCAGGCCTACCGTTCAAATATGCAGGTCAAAGTGGTAAATCTTTTAGAAGAGACACCAATATTAGCTCAGTCTAATAAACTTTAACAGCTTTTTTTTTTTCTCCTGTAACCCTGGTTCTCTGACTGTTAGGTTCTGATATTTGTGGTTGATTTGTGACTCACTCACGTCCTTCCTTCTTCTTCTTCTTCCTAGGAGGACTCCATGAAAGATGACGGAGGAGGGGATTGTTGTAGCCAAGTGGGACTACACGGCCCAGCAGGACCAGGAACTTGACATCCGTAAAAATGAGCGCCTCTTCCTCTTGGACGACTCAAAGACGTGGTGGCGCGTCCGCAACGCCGCCAACCAAACGGGCTACGTGCCATCGAACTACGTAGAGCGCAAGAACAGCCTGAAGAAAGGCTCGCTGGTGAAGAACATCAAAGACACTCTGGGTAATAATGTTAGCTCTTATACGTTGATATGCTTTTTATTCAAAACGATAAATCTGTATCCCACAGTGATTACCAAGAGAGAGTGGGTTTCTGTTCACTGAGAGTTTGTTTTTAGTCTGGATTTCCATAGAGACTAAAACGTTTTTTTATCTGTGTTTCTTGGCTGGAAGCTGTCGCCAAGCTCTCCAGGGAGCCTGTTGACTCGGCCATTGCTCTCAGCTGTCAGCACTCTGTCGCTCAGTGTCCCCAGCCATGACTTGGATATATTATCCTGTCTGTGTGGGTACAGCTTTCTGCTTAGAGGAGGGAAAGTAGTGTGTATAGTGCAGGTAAAAGGAAGTCTCTCCTTTTCTTTCATTAAGTGAGAGAAACAGACTTCTAATGACGTATAACAGTATAACTTCTGCCTTTTGAAGCACATTTTCCTGCGTCACAATTAAGGCAAGTGGATGATGCCAATTATTGGTCTGTATCGAGAGATTTTTAAGCATTTAAATCCACGTCTGGAACCTTTAAATCTAATGGTCCATTAGCTCCAAATGCAAGCAAGGAGAGTAAAGTGAGTGATTTCCATGCTTTCTCTATGTAAAGGTGTTAACAGGTGCTTAACAGAGGAGGTTTTAGCCAGTATTCAGATCTGAAGAACAATATAGTTAGCTAGGAGAGAGAAGGGGTTAAAATCTGAAGCGCAGGGCCAAATGTGTCACCTTGAGAGCAGAACATGAGGTTATTGGCAGCAGCAACCCAGGTAATGCACAGGAAAGAATGAAATATAATGCGGTCAGTTTTTTTTAATCTTTTGTTAAGTTTATTTTCCGTCAGACAATTTACCAAATAAGATTTTTTTACTCTAAGTGCATAATATCTAAAATACTAATTTCATTAGCAGACCTTATATAGCTGCTCAAATTAAGGGCAAAGACGCTTATTTTAAGAATGTTTAACTTGTTTTTAGATCAGATTTTGCTGTTTGCCATCCTGCAGGATACTGCCACAGCTAAACAGACAACCAAGGTCAGATGTCGCTCCTATGGAGCCAAACATTCCTTTATTGATTTTTCTATCCCTTTGTTATCATTTCATCCATTTAGAAGTTCATTAATCAAACCACAGAAATATCTGCAGGGAAACCATGATGAGCTTTTAGGTTCATACTTTGATAAGAGAGTAAAATGATTTATTTTGGTAAATTGTGGGCCGATTTATTTCCACTATTTCATAATATGGAAACGGTACCATGTAGTGACATTGGTAATCTTTAACACCCACTGTCACTGATGTGATCTCCAACAAGCATCCTTGGTTGATCAAGTAGCTTCTGTTCTTTCTGATGCTCAAATCAAGGTAGGGAAATGTAAAATGGTTCAACTGCTCTGTGACTCTATGAATGGTTAGCAGTGCTGCCTCTGAGCTTTTCGTGGTTAGATTTACTCCCACCTGAGTGGCTGGAAACGGAAAGGAGAGGAATCAGGCAGGAAATGGAAACGCCTGGTGGAAATTCCACCAAAACACTGATCACACAGTTTGAGTGGTTTCTAATGGCGGGGGGGCTCAGTCACTAAGGCTCCATCAGCTCCTTTCTCTGTCACTGTGGACTTCTGCTTTTACCTTATCAGTAGTTACACTGCAGGACCAATCAGACACCTAATGGCTGTATGGGAATGATGGATTACCTCCCTGTTCTCTGACTGAGTTACATATCGACTGGAACATTTATGGCCTCGTCGTCCCATTCCAGCCCTGGCAGCATCCTTCCTGCCAGGCGCTCTTTCCTGTTAAAAGCCTGTGAAAATCCAATAGGAGAGAACACTTTCATGATGAGGTGATGAGCAATAGGTGAGGGTCAGGTGCTAATGGAAGTAACTCACTTCAAGAGATAATTTGATTGGCTGATAGCTTGATTTCGTCATCTGGTGGAGGTTTTTTTTCCTCCTTGTTTTAATCCCCCTCAGTGAGTTCACTCCATCATTATTTGAGCATTTCTGATTACTGTTATCTCCAGCTTTTCCTCTCCATCTCTGCTGCATTCTGCAGTCGTATCGTCAGCATCCATCTGAGCAGAGTCTTAACTATAAATGGCTGCCTGCTGCTCCATGCCCCACTTTCATCTCCTTGGGAAAGAAAAAAAAAATGGCAGTGGGTAAAGAAAATAAGCATAGCCCTTAATATTGGTGAAACTGGGTCAGGACTCACCTGTAAAACTAATGGGATCATTACATTTCTGTCCATTTGAGTTTTTAAAGAACACTGCAAGGTTGGCCCAATTTGTTTCAGGCGATATGAGGCACTATGTCCTGATTTCAGGTAAAAATGATAAGAAGTTGCTCTAACCCAGTTGCATTAGAGTAAAAGCCTTACAGTCGTACTTTAACCATCCAGGTTTTGATTAAATTTCAGGACTCAATCATATTTGGTCATTTTTATCCTTATTACACATTTTGACTTGCTGACATCTGGAGCATCTTTCTGGTAAATATTCTCCAGAGAATATATTCTGTCCACGACGTCTCCTCAGGTGAACCCAAAGATTTCTCCTGTCAGATGTTATTCCCACTGCGGTTTCGCCACTCTGAAATTTTAACGTCCCTCTCATTAAGTCAAATCTGGATGTTTGCTTGAACTGAATTGTAAATTCATCCCAACGCTGCGTGTCCGGAGCCCATAACATCATCAGCGACCCCTCACACCCCCACCATGGGCTCTTCCCTCTGCTGCAGGACCAGCAGATTCTGTAACAGCTTTTTTCCCGCAACCATCAGACAGCTGACCTGTTGAAAACTCTAAATCAAGTCACAAATCGAGACTCTGCATCACACTGATAACACCATACTTGCACTACATGGTGAATATTCAGAATAGAACTCAACTCAATGTTTTTACTGCATTTTGCACCATATCTATTTATTTATTTTTTAACTGCTCTGAACCTTCCACATCAATGCCTTTTTGCACCATGTCTGTCCCACACCGTTTACATTTTGATCACTGCTGCACATTATTGTTCCTGTTATTTTTCACTGCTATGCTGCTGCACAAAAAAAAATAAAAAATTGTATACACTCATACGCACAATAAAGTTTGTCTAAGTCATTAAAAAAGACAAAAAAAACTTCTTTCTGGTAGACAGACGTTTACTTTGACAAAAACCTCACGTTTATCAGAAAAAGTGACCCCCTCAACATAACGGTGCCATCACCATGCTTTACTGTAGCCATTGTGTATTTACAGTTATAGTTTGGTCTCATCGGAGTGTAACACATTCTTTGAAATAAAACATTTCTGTCTAGCCTTCTCCTTAGTCCAGGCATTCATTGGCCTTACAAGATGTTCATATCCAAAACACAAGCCAGTTCTTATTTGAAAGTCCTGCTGCTCTTTTGGTCTTTTTACCAGCATCACAGACCAATTTAAGCAGCTATATTTCAGCAGCTGCTTAAATGTCGGATTTTTATCCTTGTTAGAAGCATCCCTTTCCTATTGAGGTAGAGTGAAAGATGGAGCTTCATGGAGTCGTACATTCTTCTTTGC